>NC_081817.1:18372500-18550000 GCF_030704535.1 Vitis vinifera
GCTTCCAAATGAACTGCACAGGCTAACATGCCTTGGAGAGTTGACAATCGGTGGTTGTCCAAAGCTAGTGTCATTTCCAAATTTGGGTTTCCCGCCAATGCTTAGACATCTTGATATATTTTATTGTGAAGGTTTAAGATGTCTACCTGATTAGATGATGCTGATGAAGGATGGTAGCAATAATAGTAGCGACATGTGTCTCCTTGAATACATGAAAATAAAAAAGTGTCTATCTCTCATTTGCTTTCTAGAAGGGCAGTTACCCACCACCCTTAAGCAACTACACATATCCGATTGTGAGAATCTAAAGTCTCTCACGGAAGGAATGATGCACCGCAATTCCATTGGCATAAACAACTTGGAATACTTAAGCATACGAATATGTCCATCTCTCATTGGTTTTCCAGAAGGTGAGTTACCCACCACACTCAAGGAACTCAAGATATAGAGGTGTGAAAAACTAGGGTCTCTACCAGGGGGAATGATGCACCATGATTCCAACACCACCATCGCCACCAGTGGTGATGTTCATGTCTTGAACATTTGGGAATGTCCATCTCTCATATTCTTCCCCATAAGCAAGTTTCCTTCCACCCTTAAGAAACTTGAGATTAGGGATTGTGCACGACTGGAGTCGATTTCAGAGAAGATGTTTCACTTCAATAATAGTTCACTAGAATGTTTGGTGATCTCGAGGTATCCATATCTCAAAATCATACCAGATTGCCTTCACAAACTCAGAGAATTGGATATTTATAATTGTGAGAATGTGGAGCTGCTACCTCATCAGCTGCAAAACCTCACTGCTCTTACATCACTTACTATTTCTCATTGTGAGAATATCAAGACGTCTCTATTCCAATGGGGCCTTGCCACACTTACCTCTCTTAAACACCTCACCATTGCTCGCATATTTCCACAAGTTGCCTCCTTTTCAGAAGGTCAAAGACTACCACTTCTTCCTACAAACCTCATTTATATTTCCATTAAAGATTTCCAGAATCTGAAATCCCTGTCCTCCCTAGCTCTCCAAATCCTCACCTCACTTGAAAAGCTATGGATCCAATGCTGCCCTAAGCTTCAATCATTTTGCCCAAGGGAAGGGCTGCCTGACACCCTTTCACAACTATATATCAGAGACTGCCCACTCCTAAAACAAAGGTGCTAAAAAAGGAGAGGACAAGATTGGCCCAAAATCGCCCACATCCCCTATGTGAAAATAGATAATGAAAGTCATCTTTGATCAATAGCAAGTTAAGAGATTGCAGAACATAGCAGAACATAGAAGCAAACACCATTCACCCATCTCCCATCTTCACATTAAACAAGGTATGCCTATTTTTTCTCTTTCAATTTCTCATATACATTATACTAGTTTCCCCTATTAATTATCTGTAAGTTTCTTACTCAAATTTTTGTTGAAAATTTACCAGGAAGTGGCTTTTGAAATGGCTCAGGATTGATATTTTCTCTTCAATCTGCCACAATTCTATGTAAGCACCAATGTTTTTGTCTCTCCAAATTCTATTATCAAAATTTTATCCATAAACTCCATTCTTATGTAGTTCTCAGTTTTCCTTTTCCTTTGTTCTTTTTAGTTCTTTGTGAGCATTGAAGTTGATGATGTGATACTTACAACTATAAAAGGAAAAGAGAGGATTTATTCCATTTAAGAACACGTGGAATATTTGGCAATGGCTACTGATTAGCAGTGTCTTCTTCAGTTCCTCGTGAGTATCATCAATTGTACTATTCAATTACATTTTTTTAATATAATTTTCTGATTTCCAGACTAGAGTGCATGGTGACATAAACAGAACTAGAAAGAAATGCAATTTATCAAAATTAAATAGTTTTGCTAACTAAATGACATTATCAATTCCCTTGTGCAGCCATGACGTTTAAGTTGAACATATTAGATGTCATGTTAGATACTATCCAATGTTTTGTCATCTGGATATCAATTTTTTACATTTATGATTTAGGTTCTCAAAGAGGATGGAACTTGGGTATTATATCAAAGACTTCAAAGTATGGAGTGAATGCAGCCAATTCTAGTTGTCCCTTGTTGTTCCTTTTTTTACTATATTTGAGTGTGAACTGGAGACAAAGAATAACCCAACAAGACTATGGTGAGTGACTCTCGATTATGTATTTTGTTTATTTATATTTATATTTCTATTTTAATGACTATTTTTCTCGAGTTTTCTTCTTGTCCACGGGATGCTCATTCCCAACATGCAATTTTTCCTCTTTCTCTCCTTAATACTACTTTCTATTTCTCACACATATATTATTGCAATTTGTTGCCATTTTACTTGGCTACTTGTGAACAGTAATAATAAGTCCTATAGTTTTATGTACTAAATTGTTTACATTGATGATGCAGGTGTCAAAAGGATGGGTCCAAAGATCACAAGAGGTAAATGTGGTATTTTTATTGTGTTGGCAGACTAGAATTTTCCTCCTATATCAAAGCCTTAAAAAACATAGAGTGAATGTTTCAAGGATCACTGGCACTTTATTACTAAATTTTAGTGCAACAAAAAGATGATAAAGTACAACCTAGCAAGAATGTGGTGCATGACTTTAATTTATATAGTTGATCTATATATTTTTGTATTCTAAGGACCATCTTCTTAAAATTTTCTTCTTTTATGACTTGTGATAGATTTTTTAGTGCTTTAGAGAGGTTCACAGAATCAAGATTTAATTTGCATCTTTAATCAACAAAAGCTTTTTTTCCTGCCATCTTGGGGAAGCTGCTTATAGAATAAGGTTGCATGGTCTTATGTATCATTCAAAAGTTGAGAACCATCCGGTGCCTGAAACTCTTGTCTTTCACAAGAACCGGTTTCATAATAGCCTAATTAATCTCGTCTTTATGACTGGTTGGAGATATCATTTGATTTCTGAAAAAATGTAAGCTACTATCATATTTACATACGCCTAGTTATACATATGTGAGCTAAAAAAAAATGGCTTTGCTTGTAGTTCCTCAAGTTTTTAATTTGATAAAATCGTGTCTCTTCTTTTGAATTTTGTAGGTCTTATAGGTGCATGTCCCGAGTGCCATAGTATAAGTATTTTTCTTCTTGTTGAATGGAATTTGGGTTTTATATTTGGAGGCTCAAAGTTTAGTGAATGTGGCAAATGCCTGTTGTCACTTGTTATTTTTGTTTCTATTGTTGATGTTGAGAGTGTAGAATGAGGATAAACAACAACATAGCAAGATCATGGTATGTTACAAATTTTATTTTACATTTTTATTGGTTTTTTTAGATTCCTATTTTTATTGACTTTTTTTTTTTCCTTTAAATTTTCTATGTTTGTGACTTGAGTTGTTCCCTAAGCACTTGCTACAAAGAGGATTTTGGCACTGAAATTATCCTTAGACATTGCTTAGTTCAACTGTCTTCAGTAGACATGAACCTTTTTTTTGTGCTAACTTGGAAAAGTTGCTAATAAGACTGAAAAGTCACACATCTCTTAGAGAGTTGAGAATCACACATTTCTTTGGGTTCTTTCTGAGGATTGGTTTGCCATCCATGACATGAAGTCTTGTGCTCAGTTGTTGTGATGGTTTGAAATTGCTCTCTGATGGAACTATGACCTATATAAACAACTGCTTCTATTTGTTTTACATTGATGAATTGCTTATCTTTGTGCATTATTTTGCGGAAAGGATTTTTATGAGCACTACCTTTTTTTTTTATATATATATTTCGTTTTATATTGATGCATTTCATATTACTCCTTTTAGGTGGATGCGCAATGCTAATCTAGCTTTCCCCCTTTTGGATGTCCTTTTAACCATGGTTAGGATTCATTAAAAATGACTTTAATCATACCTATAATTTTTTTTAAGGTCAGTTATAACTTATACAAATTAACCTTATTATGTAACTCGAAATGCTTATTTTTAAACCAATATATTTCTACTGGCAATTTATGTGTTTTTCACTACATTTTTTCCCAACAATGAGGAAGAGAGACAATTTTCTTGGTAGCATACTATGATTCACAGAGTATAAACTCTTGCAGATTGAAAGAGAGACAATTTACATATCATTCAACAGTGATCGGTAAGCATTCTTATATGTTTACAACTTCTTCATTTGTATGGTTTGCCTTTTATGGCATTTACTCTCTTGTTACTCACATAAAAAAAAAATACCTAATTTACCTTTCAAATATAAAATGCAGTTATGCAGGAAGGCCACAAATTGAATATGATAAAATGGGAAATGTGTTTCGAGACAATTTTATGTTCTTGCATTATAAGGTTTAGTAATTGTATTTAGTTTTATAATAAACAACCATCTATTGACTTTGGATTTGGAATTTAACGCTAATGAGTGTTTACTTATTTTTAATACCTTTTTTAGGAATCTAGTTAATGAGATTTTGCCGACAAAAAACCAGAGGTTTGTTAACTCTCCTACTATTAGAGACTAGTTCTCTTGCATAAATTTCAAGCAAAATTATAACCCTCTTCATTGATAGTCTTTTATATTGGAATTAAACATATTGGTGTCTTTGAATTATTTAAATATTGGAAACCAATTAAGAAGTCATGCAATGGCAATGTGAATCTTGATATACATACAAATAAGATCCATTATGTTATTTTTCTTGCTAAAGAATCAAAACAGATGCTTTTGATTTGGACTGTTTCAGACTTCATATCTTTTGTTTCACTTATGATACTGCCATCAGTTTGTGAATTGGGAATGTCATTAAGAACTTTGGAGCTTAACCATCTGGCCTTTTTCAGTTCCTTAAAGATTGGTAATAATGCAAGGATCAATTCTTTTCTCAAAGTGGCTTATGGTCGCATTGGCAGATGTGAAATTATCAGTGACTGTTCATTGTAAAGAAATCTTGTTACTGTGGCAGGAGAATAGATTGCAACATAATCTCAAAATTTTGGGGGACTTTGGTATCAACACCTTTCTGGAACTCAGATTTCTAAATGAAATAATGCAAGACATCAACACATTCTCAGAACTCTTTAAGCTTTCCAAATGTGATGTTGGTGTCTTAATGAGAGGCTAACTTTCTTCAATGTTGCTAAAATTGTTGTCCATATATCCTATATGGGAGTCCACCCATGGACAAGAAATGCATGTTGGTCTATCTTCGACTTTCACTATTTCACACCCTATTGCCTGAAGTTGCATTACCTGCCATAATTAAACATTTTTTTATTTATCATTATGACAAACTCTTGAATTACCCTCCTCAAGCATCTGGCCTCACCTCAGGCTTTTGGAATTATCTAGTTGATCACCAGACAACCTTCCAACTACCCTAAGGACTTGGTACAAAGTAGACTCAATGCAAGTGATTCAGAGTTACCCCTACCTAATCCATCTCGATGTGTTTGGTAAAATGAGGTCCATCAGATTTTATGGCCATTATCTCATGGTAGTGGATGTTTTGAACCAGAGTCTAAAACGAAGTCATCACTGCAGGTTATGGCCATTATCCCATTGCAACAGATGTTTTGCACTAGAGTTTAAAACCAAGTCATTGATAAAGTCCATAGTGATGTCATTGATTTTATTCTAAACCCATCAAAAACAATATGAGATTCACTTTGATTTCAAGTTATGCAAGATCTATATGAGCTCAAATGTTTTGAGACTTGATTGATGAATATCATGTGTGGACTCGCATTTTTCACATGCATCCCCACTCAATCGACGAGACTCGCTTTTATTTGTGAAAAATTACTTTTGGAAAAGTCGAAGTCGCCACTTATTTTATTTTATTTTAAAGGGAAAATAAAACAAGAAATAAAACCCTAAAAAAATGACTCCATAGTTTTTGGAAAAGAGCGTTTTTGAAAAACCCGAGTCTAGGTTCGGGGATCAGGTTACCCATTAGGAAAGTACCTCTAAAAGGTAGCACCCCTCTAGGCCTTATAAAGGTCTCTACTGACTAAGTTGAGGAAGATGAGGCAATTAATTGATTAATTGAAGATACCTAGGTAGACTAAGGTGATTTCAAAAAATAGCATGCCAAACAAGAAAGTCTGACCATAAGAGAGAGTCAAAGTGCATACCTGAACGGCTTCTCAAGCGCCATAAAAAAGCATCAAAGGTTAGTTTGAAAATATGACACATAACATACATTTTTATCAAAGACGATCAAACAATCAAATAAATATCAAGACAATCAAGCATGACACCAAACAAAGGCATGGTACACAGAGACATGGATATTCATGGAATTTTGAAAATGGGATGATGAAGAACGTACGTGGACAATGAGTTGAGCGCTAAAGTGAGGAACAAGGTTAGCTCAATAATAGATGTAAAATAATCTCATGTACCATAAAAAAGGAGGCACAATCGATCATATATCAAGCAAACAATATCGAAGAGAATATCATGAATGTTGGGCCCCCACCAAAGCCTTAATTAATTTTGCATGAATTGGTTCAGTGAATTCCGTTGCTTGGAATCATGAAGTTTCTTCATGCTTACTTAAAAATGAAAATCAAGAAAATCATTTGAAAACAGTGAAAATGCATACCAGAGGAAAACTTGGCAGCAACGAGTTTGTTAAAATCTAGATCTTACTGCTTAAGGAAGGACTGAGGACGATTCTTTAAAGTAAGAATTATTTGGATGAAAATGATTTTGAGAACACAATTTAAAATACGTAAAAACACGAGGATAACAAGAGGGTGCAAGAGGAAGAGGGTAATGTGCACCAGAATGGTCGTGCTAGAGTGGGGCTTGGGGGTCTAGCTATGACTACGTGTCTGGTGATTGTAGGTGCTGCTATTATTCTCTCTAAATTTTTCCATTCCTACTCTCTTGCACGCATTCAAATACCTTACATCACTGCATTTTAGAGCCTTTTCTAATTCCTTGAAATCTCCTACATTCGAACTTACTTCCAAGAGCTTTGGCATTAATTCCTCGTATGAATCTCTGAAATTTGCTGAGAAATTTGTTCTTTTTGGACTTCCATTTCTGATAGTTGAAGAACTGAAGGCTGAAGAATCATATCCAATTGGATTCAGCTTGAGAGGGTAACCATAGGTCGTGGTCAAAAATGAAGTTGATTTCCTTTTCCTCAGACCTTTCTGTATGTCCATGTTCATCTGTTAGCAGCATGACTTCCTCCTTAGGCTTGTGGTGCAGGGAATTGCCTAAGTCCTCTACATGCAATTGAGCCATCAGCGAGCTGTTAATTTTTCAGCTCATGATATAAGTGAACGTTAAACTATTGAAGATATACTAGTCCTTCCACGTCAACACATCGATCCGCTTGAAGTCGCCCAATTTCTTTGGCAAATCTCCATTTTTTTTATGTCTCAAACTATAATTCAGTTTCTTTACTTCTTCTACCTCAGAACAAAACTTACAAATCAGAATTCTCCAACTGCAATTTTATATTAGGATTCTTCAACTTTCCTACTTTGTTCTCTGAATCAAGTTTGGACATCACCACCTGTTTCAATTTTTGGAGACCAATTTCAGATCCAAAGGTAGGGCTTTCTATCCCTCTTGTAATTGAGAGTGCAAATTCTGCAGATTCTACAATTCTCCTAGCATCTGCTTCTGGTTTTCCTCAAGCTCCTGGACAAGGGTTTCATAGTAACACTCCATCTGGTCCATTTTTCTTGCAAGGCTTTCCCATTCAGCTTTAGACCCATCAAACTCTCTCTTTGAAGTTCAAAGAATTTGTCTTTTATTGTATTGGTAGCATCTAGAGAATCAGGTACAATAGAAACTAGGCCAGATACACTAAACAATGAAGAAAATCTTTAGGTTGATATAATTCAGCATCAAACCCAATTCCTGATACAAATTGTTGTCTTTCTCTCATCTCCTTTATGTTTGCAGTTTCTGATGGTAAGGCATTGAACATAGAAATTGCTTGTCCAATTCTTTGTTTGAGGTCCTTAGTTTGAAACTCTCGTCTTTTCCTCCATATTTAAAAGTCCTTTTAGCAATCTCAGCTGTGAATCTTCAAATCTATGATCCTAATCTGTCCGGATAATTTCCTTCCTAGCGAATTCGGGAATTGACTTAGAATTTCTAAGATGTTCAAGGTCCTCCTTGAGTTTTGAACACTCTAATTTCAGTACAGAAACCTCTTCTACAAAACCTCTCCTGAAGCAATCTCAACAAGAAGTTGTTCAGCGAACTTTTGTGTTTCAACACCTATTTCATCAACATGACTTTATAGAGAGCTTACCTCCAGCTTAAGCTCAATAATAGAAGACTCTACAACTTCCGAGCTTCTTCTAATCCTATTATTCTCTTCATAAGCAATTGCCCAGTCATTATTCGCAGAATAATCTGGACTCCATCCATGGACCCAATCATTGCTTCCCTGTGCCAAAAACCTCTGATCTGATGGGTCCCCTTTCTCCGTCTGAGGGCTTTGAATGTAGGAAAGTCCATTTAAATCACCAGAGATTATGCTTTTAAGGCTATCGATTTCATGTGTGCTGGAGGTATCATGCTGTTCAGCACATAAACTTTCTGATGTATTCAATGAGCCATCAAATCCAATAGTTGAGTCAAAATATTCATCATTTAATCCTCCATCTTCTTCGAGTGAAGGAAGCTCCGTTAATTCTGGTTTGAATCTAACCCTTGCACTGATTTTATCCATGTGTTCATTGACAGTTTCTTTGGATGATAATGCCTCTCCTCCATTAGATCCATCACGCTTATTTTGTCTAGTGTTCATCTGCAACCCTCTCTCTCTCAGTTTCATCTGCTGCTCAAACTCTCTGAACCCGTTTTTAGAAGTTAACATCTTCACAATAACATGTAATACAGATTCAGAATTGCATCCATGAAGAGGCAGTGCAACAATATAAGGCTTTAGAGCAATGGAATAATCAGCAAGGATGATATTAGCCTCACCCAGGATATTAGACCGTGAAGAACCTATTGCGACAATAACTTTATAGAGCTTCTCATCGTACTGATTGGTTAGTCTTGTTTGGAAGTTGAGCGTTCACATCAACTTTCATACGTCAAAGGAGGTATGGCATACTCAAGTCACGTAGGACTACTGCACACCTGTAAACGGTGGATACTTGTAATGGAGAAGCATTGCCATAGCCACCAACAAATATAGGAACTGCAAATTCTGCTTCAAATATATGCAACACTCTCAACTTCCCAGGGAATATAAAATCGAACAAAGACCACAGCTCAGCCAACTTATTCTGAATTGACGCACCAGTCGTTATTATACGATGAACAGTCTGTAACTGTTTATGGAGTATGGTAACTTCAGCATTTGAATTCCGAATTCGGTGTTCTTCATCTAAAATTGCATAACCCCGTTTGATATCAAGTAGCTTTCCAGCTTGCAACCGGATTGGCTCATAAGTAGTGATAAGTAATCTACTCTGTGACCTCAAAACACGGTTTATACTTGGTTTATACATATTACTGAAATGCAATGCTCCAAGAAAAGACAATACATGGATAGTCTTGCCAAGTCCCATCTCATCTCCAATAATTCCACCTACTTGTTGGCAATGCAGTTCCCACAGCCACTGAACCTCCACCTTTTGATAATAAAAAAGTTTGCTGAAAATGCTTTCAGGTATTCTCAGACCACCTTCAAGTGTTACATAAGGGGGGTTCAATATCATCTATATCTTCAATATCTTTTTGGTTTACTTCTTCATTATTGGAGGTCACTAAGTTGTCAGTTGTATCTTTCATCATGATCTGTCTCCTCAAATTCTAAGATTAAAGCACCTGTAGAAATATTCTAAGCTATGTCTATGCTGGAAGATAGACAAGATTGCCTCTTAACTTCACTTCGAACAATTGGAATTTTTGAACCCTTACGATTTGGATGGCAAGGTGGCTCTGAAGGGGGCCAATTTCTAATCAGACTGCACAGCCTTCGAATCGCAGTTTTTGCTTTAAGAAGTGGAACAGATTCACCAAGAGATGCAAGGCTTTGATCCAGTTTTAATGTAGAATTTTTAGAACCAGTCATTGTCAAACTACTCACTATACATTCTGATTCAAACAAAATCCTTTCTATCAAATGAGTTTCATTCCATCGCCTACCTCAATCCTTTTTTAATTTTGAACATGAGAGAAAGAGAGCATTATAAATTTTGTTTTGATTTTCCATTTCAAATAGCATTTACCTCAGCTTTTGGAGAATAGTTTCATCATCTGGCCTAACCATTTGCAATGCTTCTGGAAATTCTTACAGCCTGCATTATCTTGATCACTTGGTTTGTTGTGAAAACTGCTTGTTTCTATGAGATGAGCAAATATTGATTCTGCACTCTGCGTATAGGTGGCTACCAGAAACTCCACTCTTTCATCACAAACTGAGTCTTAATTATGGGCTAAGTTATATTGAAGCATTAGAAATCCTCCACTTAAAATATTTGAGCATTCCAGAACCTCTTGGCAGAGTATCATCCAGAACTATGGGAAACAAAGGCGAAATGCTTGGCTGGATTTAGGGCAATGTAATCCTCCAGTAGTGTAGTGATTTCGATGTGTTCCTGGCTGATTTCAAAAGCATTCTGTTATTCTTTGAGGTTCTTATAGCTGTTTGAACATGATGTGCTGTTGTTCCGACTGAAAATCGTTAAACCTAGATGGTTGTCTCGGACGAGGTTATGGCATAACTCGTTGTTGGGACTTGATGAAATGCTGCTGCACACCAAAGAAAGTTGAAATTAGGAGTTTCAACAGTTTCAGACCTTTCTGAATTTGTTGTCAGAGTAGGACTATCCTCAGAAGCACTCTTTTGCTTGTTTGCAGATTCTTGTGCCCAAATATAAGGTCATTTGAATTCAATTATTGGTATCTACTGTAACTCTTTGAGAACTGAGGCCTCAGAATTACATGTGCATGGTTTTGATCAAATGACACTCGCAAAGACTCACCACCATGTCCTATCATAGAATCTAATTGTTGTACATTGAGATTATTCAAATTGAAATTTATAGCTTCTGCAATCTGCCTCTATTTTCCAACCCACTGATTATAATTTATAGGCCAACTCTCACCAACAGCTTGAGATTGAAGGTGGCCCTGGGAAGAATTGTCATGCTCAAAGGAATTGCAAATCCTGTCTTCGACTTCGTTACTAGGCACAGATAATAAAGCCAAAAAAAAATTAGCTAGTTCTTCTTTTCCGTGAATAGGGACTGTTAAATAATGTAGTTAGTTATACTCAGCTGTAGGTAATGTTAATTTGTGTTAGGATCTGCCACGTGTATGGTTGTTTTTTCCTTTCCTTCACTATATAAATGTATCCCAGGCTCATTTTGCATTGAGTTGGAATTCTGTAACATTCTCTATTTTCCTTTTTTCTCCAGTCTCTCTTTTCTCTCTGTTTTCTCTTTTCTTCTTGCCTGCATTTCATCTTGGTATCAGAGCCAAAAATGTCCAACACTACTTCCTCTCCGACAACCCTAACTGCAAATCCCCAAAATATTAACCCAACTCCAATCTCCAGTCCGAACATTACCCAAACCAATTACCCATCTCTTTCTTAGCCTCTAACTATCAAACTAGATGAAACGAACCTGCTTCTATGGAAAAATCAGCTTCTGAATGTGATCGTAACCAACAGGTTGGAAGATTTCATTGAGGGAGAAACGCCTATACCAGCCAAATTCTTGGATGATGCCCAACTGCAGATCAACCCACTCTTCATACAATGGGAACGAATGAATAGACTTGTCATGAGCTGGATCTATTCTTCCTTAACTCTTGCCATGGTAAGAAGAATTGTAGAATACAAGACTGCTCGGGAAATATGGGGAGCTCTGAATAGAGTCTATTAGTCTCCTTCGATTGCTACTGTGGTAGGGCTGAACTCTCAACTTCAGAAGATTAAAAAGGAAGGTATTACTATTTCTGAGTATCTTGCTCGTATTAAGGAAGTCTTTGACAAGTATTCTGCCATGGGTGAGCCATTATCTTACAGAGATAAACTGATGTATACCCTAAATGGATTGACTGAGGAATATGATGGATTTGTGACCTCCATCTATAATAGATCTGATAAGTCTTCTTTAAAAGAGGTTCATAGTCTTCTTTACACTTATGCATATTGGTTGGAGCAAAGGAATACTGCACAACAGCTTCAGTTTTCTCAGGTTAACCTCACTGCTTATTCCGGCCAAAACAAATTTCACAAAAATCAGCAACCCAATTTTCCAAAATACCCACAAAATTCATATTCATCTTTTCCAAACAAGCCTATTAATCTCTATCAGTCCTTTCGTCCAAACTCCCAACCTAGCATCCTTGGAAAACCTCAAGGACAACCACAATCATCTTCTAAATGGTTTCAGAAACAAGGAACAGGAAATTTTGGACCAAGGCCACAATGTCAAATTTGTGGGAAGTTCGGTCATATGGCCTTAAATTGTTATCATCGAGCAAACTTGAACTACCAACCACAGTTTCCAAATTCTCAACCCAAGCCTCAACCTCCAAATCCCATAGCTGCAATGCTCACTACTTCAACATCTCCCACTATGCCCTTTAATAATTGTGATACTCCTTGGTATATGGATTCTGGAGCAACACATCACTTTACACCAGAGTTTGGCAACTTAACAGATCCTTGTGTGTTAACTGGTGATGAGCAAGCTATGGTGGGCAATGGTAAGTCAATTAGAATTTCACATATTGGTAATGCTATGATTTCAAGCCTATGAAACCGATTCATTTAAAACATGTCTTGCACACTCCTCAAATCTCAAAACAACTCATCAGTGTCACTAAGCTTTGTTCTAATAATCAAGCTTTTGTTGAATTCTATTCCTCTCATTTTCTTGTGAAGGATCAAGCCTTGGGGAAGGTACTTCTTCAGGGAATACTTGAAAATGGACTCTACAAAGTTTCATTATCAGTCAGTACTTCACCATCTCTTGTTGTCTCCTCTTCATTAGCTTCACTTTTAGTTCCTGCTACTCAATTATCCTTCAATCGTGCTCAAGCCTTCATCACTCAGCATAATAATATCATATTGTGGCATAATAGACTAGGACACTGATTCATGCCCAGTCGGGTGTTTATCAAAATATTTATAAAAACTACAACACCTTATACTAGGGTAGAAAGACAAAGCTACTATAGTATAGTGGTTCTAGGATCGTCCACAGGGATGGGTTTTCTTTGTACACTTGACATTAATGAAATGAGAAATGGTGATTGCCTTTTTGAAAGTTAGTTTTTAAATGAAAATAAGATTGATTGGAAGGGTTGATTTTAAGTTAAACAAACATAAACAACTGAAATTACTACAAAGAGAAAATCTCTTGGAGCTATAGGTTACTAGGATCAGGTTCCTATTGCAAAGTGGAAAATTTCGGATCTTCTCCTCACATTGGGGACAATAACATAAAGGATGGTTATCTACCAAACCGGATTTGTATTTAACAAATAAGTTTTGATCCAAAGGGTTCTTGAAAAATGGTAATTGCTTCCCATTAATGGCTTCAAACACTAAAGACCCTCACCTTGAACCACCTTCCAATGACTCGTACTTGATAACTAATGGACATCCATGGATCTAGCAATAAGCATCCATAGAATCCTAAAAGCTTACCAAGTATTGGCCATTCAAGGTGATTCTAAGGGATTAAAGCTTAAACTTGAAATACAAACCATTAATAATACACAAGTACCTTCATTTAAAGCAAGGAAAACTCCCACCTTTGCATCTGGGTCCTTTACCTAGCTTCCATCACTCAAAGAAACATGAAACTTAGCCACTCATCCTCTGAAAAATCATCATTAGAGGGTGTTTGGCTATAGAGAATGTGAAGAGAAAATGAGAAAGAAAGGTGGAGAAAAACTCCCGTAAATTTCCTTCAAAAATAGTCTTTACAAAATATCAAAAACATCACATCCTTTGAGAGGTTTTCCAACCCCTATTTATAGTTCCTAAACAAACCCTAATGTCATTTATCTATTATAAAAGGAGAAAAAGGAAAAATTACAATTCTGGAGAAAAATCTCGAAGGTCGATGCGCACAAAGTGATTTTCGCAAACCTTGCCAAATTTTGGCACACCTTGTGAAATCGATGATTTTGTCTTGCGAAATGCTCTGTTTTCCTCCATCTTACTTTTGAAAGTTTTGGTAACCCCTTGCCAAGTTTGCCAAGGGGTTTTGAAGTGCTCCAAAGCTCAAAATTTTCATGTGATTGATCTTCAACTTGCCTTGCCATAGCTTGCATAAAACTCTCCCTCAATCTTGGCCTGTTTCAATGATCAAAAAGCTACCAAAAACAATAAAACTTACCAAAAATTGGTTAGTAACAATTGCTAGGTTCTTAACATGCCAAATGAGATATAAAGGTCTAACTACTACTAAAAAGTGCTCAATACAATTAAGTTTAAGCTTATAAAAATGCACTTTTTGAGTAGTAATCAGACACCCTACTTCTAATGTAGTTACTCAAGTTATGAGGAGCTATAATTTGAAATTTTCTAAATCTTTTGATTTGTGTTCCTCTTGTCAATTGGCTAAGAGCCATGGATTACCCTTTGTAATTTCAAAATCTAAAGCAATGAAACCTTTTGATTTGGTTCACTCTGATCTTTAGGGTTCTTCTCCTGTCTTATTTGTCACTGGTGCTCGTTACTTCCTTCTTTTTATTGATGATTACTCTCGTTTTACTTGGTTTTATTTGTTAAAAAGCAAAGATGCAGTTTTCTCATACTTTCTAAAATTCAAAAATCAATTTAACACAACTATTAAGGCTTTGCAAACTGACTGGGGTGGTGAATTTCGTCCACTTAAGCCTTTTCTTGAAAATCTTGGTATTCATCATCGCCATCCTTGTCCTTATACTCCCCAACAAAATGGGCGAGTTGAGCGCAAAAATCGCCATGTTGTTGAAGTTGTCTTGCCATGTTAGCCCATTCTTCTATTCCTATTTCCTATTGGCCATATGCATTCCAATATGTTGTGTAGTTAATCAACAGATTACCTACTACTGTCTTAAATAACAAAACTCCTTTTGACTTGCTTTATGATAAATCTCCTTCTTATTCTTCATTTCGAGTGTTTGGCTTCTCTTGTTTCCCATTTTAAAGAGCTTTGAATCAATATAAACTTCTTGAATGTGTTCTTCTTGGGTTTAGTCCTCACCATAAAGGTTATTTGTGCTTAAATAGACAAATAGGTTAGATTTATGTTTCTTGTCATGTTGTTTTCAATGAGTTTTCTTTTCCATTCTTTTTTTCTTCTTCTTCCTCTCCTCATCTATGCTTACTCCTAATCTCCCCATTTCCCTTTCCTTTCCCTCCTCAACCACTCTTCATCCCATATCTATCTCACCTTCTTCTTCTTCTTTTTCTCTTCATCGATCTACATTCCCATTGTCTTCTCATTCTCTTTCTTCTCCTCCCACATCTCTATCTCATTGTCTCTCATAGGACATTCATCCCACTACTTCAGTACATCCAATTCCATTGGTCGTACCTATTGACTTACCAGAATCTGTTCTTCATCGCCCTCCACCTCCCACCAACACTCATTCCATGGTGACTAGATCCAAGGCTGGGATTTATAAACCTAAAACTCTTGTGGTAGCACTTGATATCCCTATTGATCTTGCTCTTTTTTAGCCTACCTCATTTCACCAAGCAGTCAAATATGATCACTGGCAAAGGGCTTTGACTACAAAATATGAGGCACTTATTAGAAATGATACTTGGACATTGATGCCTCTACCACTTGATCACAAAGTAATTGGATGTAAGTGGGTCTTTAAGGTCAAGCTCAAACCGGATGGATCCCTTGAAAGATATAAAGCCTGGTTAGTTGCTAAAGGTTTTCAACAAACACTTGGCTTGGATATTTTGAAACCTTTAGCCCAGTTTTTAAGCCCACTACTATACGAATTGTTTTAAGTTTAGCTCTGTCACTTCAATGGCACATCAAACAGTTGGATGTCCATAATGCATTCTTAAATGGTGACCTATCAGAAACTGTTTTCATGGAGCAACCCCCTGGTTTTATCAGTACTACTAATCCAGGCTATGTTTGAAAGTTGAACAAGGCTTTATACGACCTTAAACAAAGTTCTCGTGCGTGGTATACAAAGCTCAGTACTTATTTGCTGCAGTGTGGTTTCCAAGGCTCCAAACATGATACTTCAATGTTCTTTTTCAACAAAGGCTCTTCCATTATTATTTTGTTGATTTATGTGGATGATACTATTATCACAGGTAGTCATTCTGCCTTGGTGAACTCCTTGATTGACCAACTACATAATCAGTTTGCTCTCAAGGATTTGGGGTCTCTCTTATTTTTTGGGTATTCAAGTTACTTTTACTCTATCATCCTTGCATCTATGTCAACACAAGTACATTGTTGATCTCCTTCATCGGGCTTAAATGTTTGATTGTAAGCATGCTTCTACTCCTATGAGCACCTAGTTTTCCTTGTCCTTGTATGATGGTGAGCCTTTTTCGGATCCATCTTCGTATCGCAGCATTGTGGGGGCTCTATAGTATTGTACCATCACCCGACCTGACATCAGTTTTTCTGTCAACTATGTCTACCAATTCATGCATTCTCTGACCACTCATTGGCAAGCTGTTAAGAGGATTCTTCATTATCTCAAGAGTACAATTTATCATGGTATTTCTCTTCAACCATCTACTGATCTCTCTCTCATTTGTTATACTGATGTTGATTGGGCTAGCTGCCCGGATGATCGAAAAAGTACAAGTGGCCATTGTTGTTTCCTTGGCCCTATTTTGATTTCCTGGTCTTGTACTAAACAAAAAGTTGTTTCTCGTTCAAGTGTTGAGTCCGAATATAGAGGCCTTGCTAATGCCGCTTCAGAACTTATTTAGATTGAAACATTTCTCACTGAACTACACATTCCGTTCTTCACTCCACTAGTCTTTTTTTGTGATAATCTCAATGCCACACATCTTGCTGCTCATCCCATTTTTCATGCTCGTACGAAGCACATTAAAATTGATTATCATTTCATTCATGATCGTGTGCTCCATAAATCCCTATTGGTCAAATTTACACTTTCTGAAGAGCAACTTGCAGACATCCTGACCAAGCCACTGCCTGCACCTCACTTTCAAAGTCTACGAAACAAGTTGACTTTGCTTCACAGCCCTCTCAGCTTGCAGGGGGATGTTAACTAATGTAGTTAGTTATACTCAACTGTAGGTAATGTTAATTTGTATCAGGATCTGCCACATGTATGGTTGTTTTTTCCTTTCCTTCACTATATAAATGTATCCTAGGCTCATTTTGCATTGAGTTGGAATTCTAGAACATTCTCTGTTTTCCTTTTTTCTCTAGCCTCCATGTTCTCTCTGTTTTCTCTTTTCTTCTTACCTACACATTTCATCTGGGACACTCGGAGTTGAATACTAAACTGAAGGAGACTATTTTGCGTGATGAAACCATATGCTACCCAGACACTAATTGCCCATGACATCTGCCAAGCCATGTCTATACTATAGGTAACATTAATCTGATCCAGCCAGTCTATGCAATTGGTCCTAAGCATCAAGAACCTATTCACATTCTGACTCTTCAACTCTAGAACAATAATTGACCCAAAGAAACTCTCAACATTGACTAGGTTAGTCAAGACATAATTACCCCCAACCTCCTTAGTGGCAAGCGAGACAACCAAGAATATAACACTATCCTTATCCTTCCAATTCACATATGGGTTTGTAGCAAAGGAGCCTAGCATATTTTGAATCAATACTAAAATAATAGCAGTCACCCTTTCCTTATAATTCATAACAAGTACTCCTGAAACTTCCCCTCATTTTCATCCTTCATGTTGATGACTTGAAAGATCAAAAAAAGAAAGAGTCAATCATTTGCACTGATACAATACTGCACAACTAAATAATCCTCACT
This sequence comes from Vitis vinifera, assembly GCF_030704535.1. NCBI lineage: Eukaryota > Viridiplantae > Streptophyta > Magnoliopsida > Vitales > Vitaceae > Vitis > Vitis vinifera. The sequence goes on from NC_081817.1 coordinate 18,390,403, forward strand.
AGTTTCATATACAACATTAGGAATTGGACAGATGTTGGACTTTGTATGATTGACATCGTATTGAAGATATATATGCGTCTCTGAGAGATCTTGTCATAAATGTTCATGAATATTTTCCTCCCGTAACTAAGTCTCCTGTACTCTTTTCAATTGCAGGTCCATAAATTCCCAAACTTATATCTGAGTTCTCTATGGCCATATTGTTTGAAGCATATTCAGAATGAATTTCCACTCCCATGTGCTTGAACTAAGCTTTAATTTCAGACTCTTTCATAAATAATCAACAAATTTAGGAATTTTCTATATTCTGTGAACCAGAACTGACGCATGAAAGATACAAAATTAGATCAATCATTCGTCACTGATTTCTACAGCAGCTGAATTTATTAAACCAACCGAACAGCAATGATCATCTTTTCTTCGTCTTTGGAATCCATTTCAATCACGACATTCCCATTAAATTTCCCTGTTGACCCCTTAACATCATCACCCTTTATTGAAGCAATTTATGTCAATAGTTTCAGTGGCCATGTCAAGAATGGTGCTTCTTAATGAAGATACAAAATGTAAAAGGTTATCCACAAAAATGATTGAGGGAGCAATTGCTTCATTCATTGTTACTACATATTTATTTATGATAGAGATACTGAAATTAAGGAGACGTAAATGACAGACCCTATTGCCTTCAAGACCTCAAAAGCCTCTTCTATATGTACAATTGATCATCACCATGTCCTGAGCTTCCACTCAATGAATATTGAACCATCATTTGCTCTGGTTGAACCGATAATCCTATATGCCCCTATATGCAGCCTCTGTGCTTAAAATTCTGCGTCCATGATTTCCGACGAAGTAAACTATTGTACTGGATAGTTTTGGCTGCAATTACTTCTTCACAGCTATCATCCAACTCCAAAATCCATAAAAAAAAAAAAAAAAATGATCAACAAACCACCAGGCCAACCTGAACTGAAAGTAACCAAACTCCATGGATATAAAAGTCTCCAATTCTCTCCACATCCACGTTGACTGAATTTATGATTTTCTCACTATTTGGAGCCAACATTCTTGATCGATGGAGGCTTTGTGTAAACTAATACCATGAGAGCTACCCGCACAGATGCCTATTTGTTGCCCACCTAAGTACCATTGTCTTTGTAATAGAGACTCCACAGTCTTTGCCCTTAACAAGATCAATGCAAGAACCAAGGAAATTTAGTCTAAAACACCTCCACCATCTCTCATTTTTCTCAAAAAACCTGCACCAAAACCTGCATCATAAGCGGCCAAAAGAATGCCAGATTAATAAGACCCAGAGAGGAATCCAACAGAGCTCCCCAATGCAAAAATCTTTAAAACGCCACCATGTCTGCAATCTCTAGATATGTTCAAGTATGAAGAAAGCATATGGATGCACCCCTTAAAAATGTTGATGTGGAAGGCTTTATGCTTTACATGAAGTGAGTCCGGGGGCTTTGATCTCGTGGAAGGAGGCTCTATCCTTTTGATTGGTATGTATAAATGAAAAAAACACCACACAATGTCATAATCAAAATTTCCCAAACGACTCACTGCTCATAACCATTATCCATAGAATTTTTCCTTGCAAATCCAAATTCTCAACTCCCCATTGCATCTTCTTATTATTTCCCATATTTTTCCATAGTCCCCAAAATTTCCGAATCAATGTTGTCAATGTTGTCCTTGATTTCAGATTCATGCATCCCTCTAAAGAACTGATTAGAACTGTTGCTGAAGGTGAATGGCCCAGATTACTTTCAGATTCTGACACATCCTCTATGGGAGCTCGTAATACATCCTTCTAATGCAGAATGGGAGGTTTTTTTTTTTTTTTTTTTTTTTTTACGATTTTCTATTTTTAATTTCAAAACAAAGAACAAATCTTGAAGGCTGGGAATGGAACTTGTTGAGGTGTGGGCTAGAAATAGAAGAAAACAAAAACAAAAACAAAAAAAAAATCCAAAAAGAAGTGGAAAATAACCAACAAAAGCCACAATTTCACATTTCAATCCATTGGTTTAGAATAGGAGAGTGATTCAAAACAAATTTTTAATATAAACAGGGCAGGATTTCTACCATCAGATTCAAGGAAAAAACCCAGATGCATACTATTTTCAGATGAAATCAATGGCATTAACAGAATGAAAAACATAGCAAGCAAACAATGAACCAATTTCAACACAACAATCTGTGAACCTTTCCGTCCACACTAATCAACAAAATAAATGCCCAAAACCATCAGAGAATCATCAAGAATCAAACATAAGATAAATCATAGAAGATAGTTGAAAACGTACCTGGGTAGTCTCCACCCAATTACTTAGTTATTTTGCTACAGTTCCTCTCCGAAATCTCTCAAAGAAAACCTAGTGAACCGTTCTCTCTTTTCCTTGAAGATAATCCCTTCTCATTCGTTCTCACTCTTATGTGCTTTTCTACAAAGACAATCCTAGCATTCCCCTTTTTCAGCATCCTTTCTTACGTATATATTAGCCCCCAAAACCCAAATTTGTTCCAAAAAGGAAAATCTCCCATTTCCTTTCTTTTATTTTCTTCATTTTTGCAATCCTTTTTTTTTTTTTTTTTTTTGTATGTATTTGTATTAGCCTCCCAAAAACTCAATTTTTTTTTTTGAAGAAAATCCACTTTCTTTTCTTTTATTTCCCTTATTTTCGAAAATCAAAATGTTTCTCTCTTTCCATGTAGGATCTCCTCTTTCCATATGTATGCAGCCACATTAATCCTCTTTTCCCTCCAATATATATATATATATGTATATATATTTACCTTCTTTGAGTGCACATGCCTTAGTGAGAGTTGATCAATAGCTCCCAATTCTCTTGTCAAACGATAAAAAAATAAAATAAAATAAAATAAAACCAAAAAGAGTTAGCAATCTTGCAACACATAAAAGAATAAAGTAGAATAAAAATAAATAAATAAAGTAAAACAAAATAATTAAATAAAATAAAACAAAATAGTCAATCCTATGCGGGCCATGCAAGTCATGCGACTATGTGAGTCATGCAAGAAACACTAAAAATGTCTAATAGGCTAAGTGTTCCTAAGAGGGCCTAAGTGAACCTAGATAGACTTAAGGTATCTACATGACCTAAGGTGGTGCCTAATGGGTCGGGTATACCTATACGGGCCTAGGGTGAGACTAAGTGGGCCTAACTAAGTCTAACCTGAAGTGCACCTAAATGAAGCCTAATCTAAACTTGAAGGGCAGCCAAGGTCATAATGTGAAGCCGGATAAACCCCTCAACTAAAGTCTCCGAGGTGGCTCAGAAAAAGTAAGCTACATGAGTAGTAATGGGCCATCAATGAACCACTGTGGAACCCTGGAAGTGAACTTAAAGACATGTGCTAAAGGGACAAAATGGAGGGTCTACACCATGCTTCGTTGGTCAGGTCTTCTTTATACATAAACCTATTTTTTGTGCTTAACTTGGAGAAGCTGCCAATAAGACTGAATAGTCACATATCTCTTAGAGAATTGAGAATCACACAACTCTTTCATTTTTTTTTTTAGGATTGGCTTGTCATCAAATCTTTTGCTCAGTTGTTGTGATGGTTTGAAATTGCTATCTGATGGTTATAACCTATATAAACAACAACTTGTATTAACTTATCCTGAGCATTATTTTGCAAACATGATTTTTATGAGCACTTCTATTTGGATGTCTTTCTAACAGTTGTTAGTATTCAATAAAAATGACCTTTACTAAACCTGCAGATTTTTTCAGGTGATATTTTTTTTTTTTTTTACAACAAGGAAGGGAGGCATTTTTCTTGGCAGTGTATCCTAATTCATAGAGTATAAACCCTTGCAAATTGAAAGAAAGACAATTTACATATCATTAAAGGGTGATCTATAAGCACTCTTATAGGCCTACATCTTTCTCATTTGGATTTGGAATTTAACCTCTAGTAAGCGTTTACTTGTTTTTAATCTGTTTTTTAGGAAGCCAGTTGATGAGATTTTGCCAACCAAAAATAGAGGTTTGTTAGCCCTCCTATCTTCAGGCTAGTTCTCTTGCATATGCTTGAAAAATATTGGAAACCAATTAATTAGTCATTGCAGTTTCATAGTCTTACAAGAAATCTTGTTATGGTGGCAGGAGAACAAACTACAACATAATCTCATTTCCCTTCATGATTTAGACATTGTAAAGATAAAAAAAAATATATGTTCTTGGTAATATAAGAAGAAGAGAAGCCAAAAAACAGGAACAAAATGTATTGGAACCTTGTGGACTTGAATAGCTGATATTCAAGTGGCAAAAATACATAAAAATGCACTTAACAAACTACTAACCAGCAGGCTAAGATTCTACTTCTAAGAGACAGGTTTGTCATCAATGTCAAGAAGGCTCGCACTTCATTTTTGTGGGACTTTGGCATCAACAAATTTCTATTCCCAGAATTCTTTCGTAAATGTCATCATCCTGGCCAACTTTCTTTAGTGTTGAAAAATAGGGTGATACCATGTTGCTAAAAATTGCAGTCCATATGTACTAGATAGACAAGAACTAGAACACTTGTATTAGAAACATCTCTGTTGCCTGGATTTGCATTACCTGCCATAATTAAGCACATTTATATTATTGTAGAACTGTGTTTCAAAGTCACCCATACCTAATCCATCTCCATGTATCTCAAACAACTAGGTTCATTGGTAGCAGAAGAAGAGCAACTTGAATAGCTAGTCATTTCCTTTTATAATTTAGGGATAAAGGTAAAAAAACTACAACACTTGAATAGATGGTATTCAAGTGGACAAGAACTGCAACACTTTTCTCAAAAATATGTATGTTCTTTCTTCAACTCTTACTCTATTTCCTGGAGTTGCATTATCTTCTATGAGTAATCGCCTCCTATTTATTCTTGTGGAGAAACAAGTTTTGGTGTATGCAGAGACTATACTATTGTTGCACCTCTTGATTTTCAAGACCACCCAGCCTCACCCCAAGCATTTGGAATTGTCAAGCTAATTTTTGGCTAACCTTCCAATGACCTTAAGGGCTTCATACAAAGTAGATCTAGTGCAAGAGATTTAGAATTATCTCTACCTAATCCATCTCTATTTCTTTAGAATAACTAGATGCTATGGCCAAAATCTCACATAAGGCGTCAAGTTCATGTTGGGGCTTATTCACAAGATTAAGATGAATATAGCAGGGAATGTTCTTGATCTACCACCAACCATGTTGTCAAGTTGTTTAATGCCCTTATGTTGACTATGGCCACAATCACAGTTGGGTGTCGTTTCCTAAAAGAAATGTCATTTTGAAACTTTTAATGTCAACAACAGAACTTTCATGTTTCTACATTCAGGTACCCATAAAAAATTGAGTCCATGTTAGCATCCAATGATGGAAGTAATATACCTCCTAGAAATTGATGTGGAAGGTGGTGACTAACAACAACATAGATGTATATAAGGGATTTACACTTAGTCTTGTGCATCAAACAACCCTCATTTAGTATAAACCAAAAATTTTGGCAACTCATGATCCATAATTTAGAGCATGGGAGGAAGAAGACCTGTTGGCAAGACAGGAGGAGACAGTTAAAAACATGCAAGAATTCCATAGATGAGTTGTTGTTATGAATTATTCAGAATCCATGGGAAAATTTAAAGCCCATTGATTTTGAATGAAGGACCTACTTAGCATGGATCAAAAACCTATTTTGGAGAAAGAAACCAAGTCTTGAGGACTAATTCAATTACCAAATCTCTGGGAAGCACTGAGGCTTTTTTAGTAGCTTCCCAATTAGTGCATAAGGTGGCAATGCTATTTGCTTTTATGTAAGCTCTTCTTCTTCTAGTACCAAGGAAAATTCTATAATCCTAAATCTCCATTCTCCATGTACAGATGTTTTCTTCGATGCATGCTGTCAGAGAAGATGAGTAAGCTTCAGAATATTAGTTTACTGATTCGAGGATGTAAATCCAGTCGGGTCATTTAATCAAAAACATTTATAAAACCTATGCCCTCATACTAGTGTAGCAAAGCTACTATAGTATAGTGGCTCTAGGGTCAAACTCTAGGATGGGTTTTCATTCTACCAGTGATATACTCATGATTAGGAATTGAATTTAATGATTTCCTTTATCAAAAACATAGAGTTTAAAAGAAAATAAAATTTGTTTTGAAAGTGTTTGAAACTAAATTAACATAAACTAATTAAAAATGGAAGAAAGAAAGTCTCCCGGAGCTCAGGATTGCTAGGATCAAGTTTAGAATGCAAAGTGGAAAATTCTGGATTTTTCTCCTCGCATTGAGGATTTAACCTATAGTTATTTCCTGAACCGGTATAGGTTTAACAATGAAGATTTAATCCATAAAAATCAATAGAAATGGTAGTCAAGGTTCATTAATGGCTTTAGACACTATGGGTCTTCACCTTGAACCACTTTCCAATGGCTCGTACATGATAACTAATGGACTGATATGGATCTAGTAATAAGCATCCACAGAGACCTGAAGCTTACCATGTATTGGCCATTCAAAGTGATTCTAAGGGATTTAAAGCAAAACTTTGGATTTAAAAGCCATTTATGAACTTCAACTACCTGTATTTAAGGCACGAGCGTTTTCCACCTTGCATCTGGACTTTTCACCTAACTTCCATCACTCCAAGAAACCAAAAGTTTAGCCTCTCATCCTCTGAGAAAACATCCTCAGAGAAAACATCCTCAGAGGTTGTTTGGCTTCCAAGAAAAAGAAAATAGTAAAGAGAAAAGGGAAAACGAGAGAGCTCTGTATATTTTTCTAAGTGTAAAACATAACACGCGTGATACCTCCAAGAGGTGATTTCCACCCCTTATATAGTTTTTACAAAAGCAAAGCTTGTGATTGGCTTGTTACAAGGAGAAGAAAGGAAATTACATCAAAAAATACAAAAGAAAATATCTAAAGTGGAATCGGCAAAAACAGAGGAAAATTCGCACCACGCATGGGGTGTGCGAATTTTCGCACACCTGAGGGGGGTGTGCGAGTTTCGCACACCATTCGCACAGCTAAGGGGGTGTGCGAATTTCGCACACCATTGGCACACCATTCGCACACCTGGAGCAGTTGTCTTCCGAAGGCCATATCTTCCTCGTTTCAGCTCCAAATCGTACACGGTTTAAAGCGTTGGATTCTTGACTTCCTGATCTTTGAAATGGTATATAGCATGTAAAAAATGGACTTCGGGAAGTGCTCCAAAAGTGCCAAAGAAGACTGCAGCTGATGTCCTCTGTTTTCCTCCTTGCTTCTCTTTGCTTCTCTTTGGTTTTCTTTGCTTTTCTCCTTTGGATGGCTTGTCTTAATGATCTAAAAAGATGTCAAAAACACTAAAACTAGCCACAAATATGATTAGGAGTCATTGCTAGGTCCTTAACATGCCAATTGGAATAAAGATGAAGAATTACTAACCAAAAGTGCTTAAAACATAATGACTTAAAGGTGTGAAATAGCACTTTTTGGGTAGTAATCACTCCCCCCAACTGACACATTGCTAGTCCCTGAGCAATGAAGGAGAGAAAAAGAAAGAAAAATAGATAATAAAATAATTTACAAAATCATGCTGATCACTCCAAAAAATAATCAAGTGGCATGATTGGATCAAACTCTCACATGGCAAGTCAAGGATATAAAACTCAATCATCAACAAGAGTTATCAAATAACTTACCTATCACAACTTGCTAAGAGCGGACATTATGCAAATTTGAGTATCAAAATAATTTCCACTCCCAACGGATCAATTCTTAATCTTCCACAAAAATCTAAGTGTTAAGGTGCTTAGTTTCCAGTTATAGTATGTCAAACTATATTCTTCCCCCCAACTAAGGTTTTTCTCTAACTTTAGCAACACTAACTCATATATAAAAGGCTAAGAACACACCTTTTTTTTTTTTTTTTTAAAGGGACTCCACCCATCCACCCATGTAACGAGCAGTGAGGTCGGTGACTCCCAACCAGTAAAGGCTTAGGGCACCAGGCTTTAAAGATTTTCACCATATACCCCTCGGACCTTGCTCGGGTTTCAAAGCAAGTGAAGCAAAAATTATTCATAAGACACATTGGCCTTTTATAAGGTGTCCCAACACTAATAGAATGAAGTCAATGGCACCAAGTCGAAAATTTCCTAAGTTTAGGGGGGTGAGAAAGTTTTCCATCTTATAACTGGAATCTAATGTGTTCAGTGTGTGAAAAGATTAGAGTGGAAGACTTAAGATTGAAATCAAAAGGATCTTCAACAATTTATCAACTTAAATAAGCATAATACAAACTCTGAGACTATGGCAATAAGATAAGAATTTAATTTCTCCCATTTACTTTTGAGAATTTATCTTTGAGAAAACAAAAAGAGTTTGCAAAAAAATTTGTTAGCAAAATAACTTAACCAAAAATTCAACAAATTACTTCCTCAACTCTCCCCCCAACTAGGATGAACATTGTCCCCAATGTTCCAAAAGCAAGAGATAATAAAAGGGAGGAAGTGATACCTCCTGATAGTAAGGAAGTCTCGACATGAAAGTCTCTCGATCGGCAATCGGAGTTGCCCTCAATGGGCAAGCTGGGTCTAGGGCGCCTGGCGGAAGAAGGCTGAGACTGTGAATCCTGAGGTGCTCTAGAGGACTCTCCTGGCTCTGAAGTCTTGGCTTTCTTTGTAGGGGGGGTGTGCGAGTTTCGTAGACCTCAAGGGGGTGTGCGAAATTTTCGCATAGGGTACTATTCACCCGCGCGTTTGAAAAATTGTGGCTTGTTTGAGATGGTGAAAATTTGTGGCCTTTGAGGGTGGGAAAAGCTGGCTTAGGTATGAAAAAGATTTGTCATGGTGAATAGGCTTGGAAATTGGAGCTTTTCAAGAGGAAAATTGAAGATTGGGAGCTCCCATGGCCGGCGGCAATGGGTTTCTTATGAAGAAACCATGGCTTGAATGCTTATGGTTTAGGCTTTGGTTTGGTAAGAACAAGGTTGGGATTGGATTGTGGATGGATTTAGAGGGTTGGGTGAAGATTTGAAAGGATTTTGATGGTGGAAAGAGGTGAAATTGCCGAAAATGGGAAGTGGTGAATAGTGAATGCGCGGCTATGGAATGGAGCTATGGAGATGGGCTGCCATGGTGGTGTTGATGATGAGGAATGATGAAGAAGAGAGGCTTTATGGATGGAAATGGGTGATCGGAAGAGAGGTTTTAAGAGAATTGAAGAAGAAGTTAAGACTTTGAAGTGGAGAACATAGCTTTTAAAGAGAAAAATGAATTTCGCACAGGGGAAAATGGTGTGCGAAATTTTCGCATACCTGTGATTCTCCAAGACAGAGAGCATGGTTTTGAAAATTGGCGCAAAAAATGAATTCGCACAAGGTTCGCACAAGGTTCGCATTCCTGTGAAATTCGCACAAAGGACCGAGAGCATGCAATTTTTGAAAAGTGGTGCAAAAGCAAATTCGCACAGGGTAAGTGGTGTGCGAAATTTTCGCACACCACAAGGGGGTGTGCGAATTTTGCTGAGTCTTGTCTTTTCTCCCCTGTTTTCCCTTGTTTTCACCAAGACTTCATTCTTCAAGCCTTCCTACCTACATGTTAACACAAAAAAATAGAAATCAAACCACATTAGAATGAAATTAAAGTCAAAAATAGAAATCAAAACATGCATAAACACAAGAAAACATTAGATTAAACTAAAATCAACTTAAAAGAGAACAAAAAGAGGATAAACTTTTTAGTCTTTGGAGAGACTAAGTTCAACCATGAACCAAGTGTTTTCATGTTGGAGGTGGATCAAGGAGGATGAATTCCTCCTTGTCTCGGGAAAAAGATTCGATATAGGGCTTGAGACGATGCCCATTAACTTTGAAAGTTCGAGTGCTATTGAAGTTGAGTAGTTCCACTACTCCATTTGGTTGCACTTCATGAATTATGAAAGGACCCGTCCATCTTGATTTCAATTTTCCCGGAAAAAGATGAAGCTTAGAGTTATAAAGCAAGACTCTTTGCCCCTTGGCAAAATTCTTCTGATTTACCAATTGATCATGCCATTTCTTCAACCTCTCCTTTGCAATTTTTGAATTGAGGTAAGCATCATTCCTCATTTCCTCCAATTCATTCAAATCCAAACATCTTTTCAACCCGGCTCTTGTCAAATCCATGTTGAGTTTTTTGATTGCCCACCATGCTTTGTATTCAATCTCCACTGGAAGATGGCACGCTTTGCCATAAACAAGGCAATAAGGAGACATTCCAAGAATGGTCTTGTAAGCGGTCCTATACGCCCATAAGGAATCTAGGAGCTTAATAGACCAATCCTTCTTATTCACATTCACCACCTTCATTAATATATTCTTGATCTCCCGATTGGCTAACTCAACTTGGCCACTTGTTTGAGGGTGATAAGGTGTAGCTACCTTGTGCTTAACCCCATATTTGGCTAGAAGAGTCTCAAAAGGTTTATTGCAAAAGTGGGTTCCTCCATCACTTATAATGGCCTTAGGCACTCCAAATCTTGCAAAGATGTTATCCTTGAGGAATTTAAGAACCACCCTATGATCATTGCTCCTACATGGGATTGATTCAACCCACTTAGAGACATAATCCACTTCCACCAAAATGAAGGAATGTCCAAATGACATTGGAAATGGTCCCATGAAGTCTATCCCCCAAACATCAAAGACATCCACTATCAAAATGGGGTTCAAGGGCATCATATTTCGGCGTGTAAGCTTACCAAGCCTTTGACACCGATCACATCCCTTGCACATAGAGTAGGCATCCTTGAAAAGAGAGGGCCACCAAAACCCTGATTGGATCACTTTCATAGCTGTTTTCTGGGAGGCAAAATGACTTCCACATGCACTATCATGGCAATGGGAAAGAATTCCTGATTGCTCTTGTTCAGGAACACATTTCCTTATGATTTGATCCGCACAATATTTGAAGAGAAAAGGCTCCTTCCAATAATAGGCATGGATCTTAGCAAAGAAATGCCTCTTGTCTTGGGCACTCCACTCGCTTGGAACTTCCCCAGTAACCAAGTAATTTGCAATGTGAGAATACCAAGGAGCTACATCTATTGACATGAGAGACTCCTCAGGGAAGTCATCATTGATAGGCAGACCATGTGAGTCATGTGCTATCACAAGTCTTGACAAATGGTCAGCTACCACATTTTCTACTCCCTTTTTATCCCGGATTTGGAGATTGAATTCTTGGAGCAAAAGGATCCATCTTATCAATCTTACCTTGGCATCTTGCTTGGTTAGCAAGTACTTCAAAGCGGAATGGTCAGTGAACACCACTATAGAGGACCCTACTAAATAGGCACGAAACTTATCCAAGGCAAAAACTACTGCCAACAACTCCTTCTCAGTAGTTGTGTAGTTCCTTTGAGCCTCGTTCAAAGTTTTGCTCGTGTAATAAATCACATAAGGCTTTCCATCCTCTCTTTGCCCCAAAACAGCCCCCATAGCAAGATCACTTGCATCACACATTACCTCAAAAGGTAATTTCCAATTTGGGGCTCTCACTATTGGTGCAGTTGTGAGGAATTGCTTCAATTCCTCAAAACTCTTCTGACACTTCTCATCCCACACAAACTTGGCATCCTTTACCAAGAGTTCACAAAGAGGCTTTGAGATTTTTGAGAAATCCTTAATGAACCTCCTATAGAACCTGGCATGTCCTAGGAATTGCCTAATTCCTTTAACATTTGTGGGAGGTGGCAACTTAACAATTAGCTCCACCTTTGCCTTGTCTACCTCAATGCCATTTTTGGAGATTACATGTCCTAAGACAATGCCTTGTTGTACCATAAAATGGCACTTCTCCCAATTTAGCACTAGGTCTTTCTCAATACATCTGTGGAGAACAGCTTCTAAGTGCAACAAACACTCCTTAAAAGAACTTCCATATACAGTGATGTCATCCATGAAGACTTTCATGATGCGTTCCACCATATCACTGAAGATGCTTAGCATACATCTTTGGAAAGTTGTAGGAGCATTACATAAACCAAAGGGCATTCTCCTATACGCAAAAGTACCAAAGGGGCATGTGAAGGTTGTTTTTTCTTGATCTTCCAAATAAATCTCTATTTGGAAGTACCCCGAGTAACCATCTAGAAAACAGTAGAAAGGATGTCTTGAGACTCTCTCAAGGACTTGGTCCATGAAAGGCAATGGGAAATGGTCCTTCCTAGTCACTGAATTCAACCTCCTGTAGTCTATACACACCCTCCATCCTGAGGTAGGACGTGTAGAGACTTCCTCCCCTTTCTCATTCTGGATCACAGTGATTCCAGATTTCTTTAGAACTACTTGGGTGGGGCTCACCCACAAGCTATCTGAAATGGGATATATGATCCCTGCTTGTAGTAGCTTCAGAACTTCACCCCTCACCACCTCTTGCATGTGAGGATTCAACCTCCTCTAGGGCTGCCTCACTGGTTTTGCATCTTCCTCCATGTAGATATGGTGGGTGCACACCAAAGGACTAATCCCTTTAAGATCAGAAATTTTCCATCCAATGGCTTTCTTGCATTTTCTGAGGACTCCCAAAAGACTATCCTCTTGATCACTTGTGAGATTTGAAGAGACCACCACTGGACATTTCTCATCTTCCTCCAAGTATGCATACTTCAAATTAACAGGAAGTGGCTTCAAAACAAGCTTTAGAGGGTCCTCCATAGCTGCTCCTTGTGAGTCCTCCTTATTGAACAGTGGTAAGATCTCTTCCCGTCTCCTCCAAGGAGACATGATAGCTAGCACATCAGAGGGTTCAGGTAACCCTTCTTCAAACACTTCAAGGTTTTCATTCAAGCTCTCTTCTAAGCTCTTGTCACAATGCTCTTCAACCAAGGTGTTGATCAGGCACACCTCCTCCAATCCTTCATCCTCATCTGGGTGAAGATGCCTCTTGCAAAGATGGAATATGTTTAATTCCAAGGTCATGTTTCCAAATGTGAGTTGCATCACCCCATTTCTACAATTGATGATGGCATTGGAGGTAGCCAGGAAAGGTCTCCCAAGGATGATTGGCACGTAATTGGCTTCCTTAACAGTGGGATCAGTATCAAGCACAACAAAATCCACGGGATAGTAGAATTTGTCCACTTGAACTAGAACATCCTCTATCACCCCCCTTGGGATTTTGACAGACCTATCAGCTAAGGAGAGAGTGATGGTTGTGGGCTTCAATCCTCCAAGTCCCAGTTGCTTGTACACAGAGTATGGGAGCAAATTCACACTTGCCCCCAAGTCTAGTAAAGCTTTCTCCACAAGTGTCCCTCCAATGTTGACTGCAATGGTGGGGCAACCCGGATCTTTATACTTAACTGGAGACTTACTCTGAATGATAGCACTTACTTGCTCAGTGAGGAATGCATTCTTTGTCACATGTAGCCCTCTCTTAACCGTGCACAAGTCCTTTAGAAACTTTGCATATGTGGGGACTTGCTTGATCATATCAAGTAAGGGTATATTCACCTTCACTTGTCTCAAGACTTCAAGAATTTCTGATGAATTCTTGATTTCCTTTTTTCCATGTAAAGCTTGAGGAAAAGGGGGAGGCATATGTTTCTTCATCATATCTTCTTTAATCACTATCTCGGCTCTTCTTCAATGCTTGATTTGGATGCACTTTTCTTCCCACTCTCCTCTTCTTGGTTATTGCTCTCTTTAACCAAGGTTTTCTTTGACAAGAGTTCTTCATCTTGCCTCACCTTAGGCAAGGGTTGATCAACCTCCTTTCCACTCCTCAAGGTGATCATAGCTTTGACCTCCCTCAACTTTGAAGAATCCCCCTCTTGGGTTTCAACTTCATGAACACCCTTAGGATTTTGGCTTGGTTGAGAGGGGAACTTTCCTTTCTCATTCACTGTGTTGAGGTTGGTAAGCCTAGAGATAGAGTATTGAATATTATCTATCTTCTGATATAGATCATTTTGCATCCCATCCATTCTCTTATTTAGAGAACTCTCAACATTCTCAATCTTTTGGTGCAATTGGGAGTTGATTGCCCTTTGTTCACCCACAAAGTCATTCATGACTTTACTTAGGTTCGCAATGGCTTGCTCCACTGAAGAGGTTTGTTGAGGTGCTTGAGTTTGGGCTTGTGGTTGGTATAGAGGTGGTCTTGGTTTCCAAGAAAAATTTGGATGGTTTCTCTAGCTTGAATTATAGGTGTTTCCATAAGGTGCATTGTTGTTAGGCCTAAATTGCCCCACAACATTGGCTTGATCACCTAACATCTCCCTCACAGCTGGCATGGTTGGGCACTCATCTACCACATGATCACATGATTGGCAAATGGTGCATGGCATGGCATGGGCTTGAGTCTCGGAAATGGCTTGGACTTCATGCATCTTTTTCAACTCAAGTTCTTCCAACCTCCTTGCTATTGTTGCCACCTTAGCTTTCATGTCCATGTCTTCACTTAACATGTACATTCCACCCTTTGGATTTACAGGAGCTTTCATCCTTCCCAATTCCTTTGAGTTGGGCTCATCCCATCCTCTTGTTACCTCAGATACATAACTTAAAAAATCCATGGCTTCTTCCGGATTCTTACTCATAAAATCTCCCCCACACATGGTTTCAAGAATTTGCTTCATGGAGGAAGACATCCCATCATAGAAATAGCTCACCAAGAGCCATGTATCAAAGCCATGATGAGGACAAGCATTGATGGCCTCCATATACCTTTCCCAACATTCATGGAACTTCTCATTTTCTTTTGTAGAAAATTTTGAGATTTGTCTCTTCAACCCATTGGTCCTATGGGTGGGGAAAAATTTCTTCAAAAACTCGGCCTGAAGATCAACCCAATTCCTTATGCTCCTTGGCCTTAAAGAATTAAGCCATATTTTTGCCTTGTCCTTCAAAGTGAAAGGGAATAGCTTGAGTCTCATCAAGTCTATTGAAGCTCCTCCCTCTCTAAAGGTATTGCACACCTCCTCAAACTCCTTGATGTGGGCATATGGATTCTCACTCTCCATTCCATGGAAATTTGGTAGAAGGGGCACAATATGGGGCCTTATAATCAGCTGCTCAAGAGGAGGTATGATGCATGAGGGTGCACTCATCCTTGGTGGGTGCATTCTATCCCTCATGGATAGATATGCATTTGGATTACCCCCTTGACCTTGTTGAGAATTCTGATCCTCTTGTGGAGGGTCCATGATGTTTACACAGATATCCAACTCTGTGTCTTGAGGATTCTCAATCCTTACTAATCTTCCCTCTTGGTCCTGAATCCAATAGGGCATGCACAAATCACTACTTGCCTGAAAACAAAACAAAGACAACAAAAACAAAAGAAAACTAGAAGAAAGTTAAAGTTAGAAAGAAAACAAAAGAAATTCTACAATAAAAAAAAAAGGAAATAAAGTTAGTGAAAAAGGAATTCACCAAACTTGTGATGAAAATCACAAGTAGCCTCTAAAAGGTTGTATCACTGTATCGTGGCACCATCCCCGGCAGCGGCGCCATTTTGATTCGCGTATGTAAATCTAGTCGGGTCATTTAATCAAAAACATTTATAAAACCTATGACCTCATACTAGTGTAGCAAAGCTACTATAGTATAGTGGCTCTAGGGTCGAACTCTGGGATGGGTTTTCATTCTACCAGTGATATACTCATGATTAGGAATTGAATTTAATGATTTCCTTTATAAAAAACTTAGAGTTTAAAAGAAAATAAAATTTGTTTTGAAAGTGTTTGAAACTAAATTAACATAAACTAATTAAAAATGGAAGAAAGAAAGTCTCCCGGAGCTCAGGATTGCTAGGATCAAGTTTAGAATGCAAAGTGGAAAATTCCAGATTTTTCTCCTCGCATTGGGGATTTAATCTATAGTTATTTCCCGAACCGGTATAGGTTTAACAATGAAGATTTAATCCATAAAAATCAATAGAAATGGTAGTCAAGGTCCATTAATGGCTTTAGACACTATGGGTCTTCACATTGAACCACTTTCCAATGGCTCGTACATGATAACTAATGGACTGATATGGATCTAGCAATAAGCATCCACAGAGACCTGAAGCTTACCATGTATTGGCCATTCAAAGTGATTCTAAGGGATTTAAAGCAAAACTTTGGATTTAAAAGCCATTTATGAACTTCAACTACCTGTATTTAAGGCACGAGCGTTTTCCACCTTGCATCTGGACTTTTCACCTAACTTCCATCACTCCAAGAAACCAAAAGTTTAGCCTCTCATCCTCTGAGAAAACATCCTCAGAGGTTGTTTGGCTTCCAAGAAAAAGAAAATAGTAAAGAGAAAAGGGAAAACGAGAGAGCTCTGTATATTTTTCTAAGTGTAAAACATAACACGCGTGATACCTCCAAGAGGTGATTTCCACCCCTTATATAGTTTTTACAAAAGCAAAGCTTGTGATTGGCTTGTTACAAGGAGAAGAAAGGAAATTACATCAAAAAACACAAAAGAAAATATCTAAAGTGGAGTCGGCAAAAACAGAGGAAAATTCGCACCACGCATGGGGTGTGCGAATTTTCGCACCACGCATGGGGTGTGCGAATTTTCGCACACCTGAGGGGGGTGTGTGAGTTTCGCACACCATTCGCACACCATTCGCACAGCTAAGGGGGTGTGCGAATTTCGCACACCATTCGCCCACCATTCGCACACCTGGAGCAGTTTTCTTCCGAAGGTCATATCTTCCTCGTTTCAGCTCCAAATCGTACACGGTTTGAAGCATTGGATTCTTGACTTCCTGAGATTTGAAATGGTATATAGAATGTAAAAAATAAACTTCGGGAAGTGCTCCAAAAGTGCCAAATAAGACTGCAGCTGCTGTCCTCTATTTTCCTCCTTGCTTCTCTTTGCTTCTCTTTGGTTTTCTTTGCTTTTCTCCTTTGGATGGCTTGTCTTAATGATCTAAAAAGATGTCAAAAACACTAAAACTAGCCACAAATATGATTAGGAGTCATTGCTAGGTCCTTAACATGCCAATTGGAATAAAGATGAAGAATTACTAACCAAAAGTGCTTAAAACATAATGACTTAAAGGTGTAAAATAGCACTTTTTGGGTAGTAATCATTTACAAATTAATTGGAGCAATGGAATTGGAACAGGACACAAACTTCAAAACATTAAAAATCAGTAATGCAGATAAGGGCATTTATATGTACACATATTGATCAGAAAATGAACTTCATCCTTTACCAACCTAAAAACTCAAAAGAAAGAAGTATAATTTCAGATATGCAAGATTTTGATCTATTAAAGCCCAAATCATTTTATGTTCATAGAAATGAGAAGACAAAATGGCAGCCGACTTTTAGGATTGAAAGAAAAATGAATTGATGCTACTTCCCAATGCTAATGCCATTAATTTGTTATTACTCTTTGTGGCCATGTCGAGTCTGTCTATCAAATAAGATAATCCCTTCTTTTTTTCTTCTTTTTTTCTTTACATAGTCAATCATCTTGTTTCATGTTTGCCCTATAGTTGGTCTGCTGATGATAGGCTTTTTTTTAGTGGAAGCAAGTACTCTATACTGAAGGTAAATTATGGGAACTATGTCTTTTTGTGGTATCGACGGGGTTATCATATAGCTGAATGATTCTATACTTCCTTATAGCTTTTCAAGGCATTAAAAAAGAAAAGAACAAAGGTAGAACTAGGAAAAATATTTCTTTTTGATTTCAAGTATACTCTTTCCTTATGAAGTTTTATTTTGGTAAATTACAGTTAGATATAATCACATGGCAATATTTTTTTCTTCCAAGTTTAAACAGTAATTCAAGAGAGTGTATTATGAAAATATACTAAAATAAAAAAATCCCATGAATGCATTCTACTTTGGATATTTCTTATGAATCTTCCCCTATACTCCTGGCCATCACATACACTCCCATCACACCAATCCTTGTAGTTGTTCTAAATTGTTTCAAATCTGTCATAAACCGATTACTAATATTAAGGACTGCCATGTCTACTAATTTGGGGCTAGAATTTTTAGAGCATGTGGGAAATTCTGGTTATAGTGGGAAATGTGAGTGCTACTGTTTTGCCAAAGTGGCTTTCCTTATTCATGCTAACATCAACAACATAGCAATGAACTTGATTTAATATTATTTATCATATAAGCTTGAGATATCTGGACACAAAAGTTAAAACAAGATCTTCGAGGCTTTGAAGATGAGGTATTTTCCTCCTCTTAAGTACTAGTTAATATTCTTCTTTTGACATTGTACTTGGTTTAATTAATGTTTTCCTTTTTTTTCGTATTCTAGAAAGGTTTTTGTTGTTGATTTGAGTCCATATGGTGAGAAGGTAGTCTCCGATGGTACGAAACAGAGTACTCAATTTATGGATGGCTTGATGGCTGAAAAAGGAAGAGATATATGAAATGAAGATTGACATGATTCTTCCACAACATGATGGACTTGGTAGGCACTCAATTTTTGCCTACAGCTAATAGTCTACCATATGTGTAACTTAAAGGTTGTGCACTAAGTTATTATGTTATGAAGAATCAAGGGTGGTTTGTGCACTAAGCTCTTCTAAAATGTTTTTCTTTATTGAGCTGTAATGATTGTATTATTTGGATTTAATTGTATTCATTAGGTTTGCACATCACGATATAATTATTTTCCTCTTTGATCATGTAAAGTTGGGAAACAGTTATGGGTTATTGTAATAGCGTGGTATATTGATGCACACAGTTTGTGGCATAACAGTTTGATGAAATAACAGAAGTGTAGCACTCATGGGCATATCATGTGAACCTTATTCAATGTGGCATTGACAGTTAGCTTAAATTTACATGGGTGTAATGTCGCACCAGTATCTTCTAATGAACCTTGGATTCTTTTTTCTCCATTTCTTCCTCTCTTGGTCAAACCAAACAATTTATCTTCATGACTTCCTCATGTTACCAAAAAACAACATCTTGTGTTCTCCATCTCTTTATCCTCTTATCAAGACATAGCAATCTAATGCATCTTTGCATTGGGTTGCTTCCTCTCCTTCCCTTCTCCTTCCTCCTTATATCATTGCTTAGTTTTGGCTACTCTATTTCTTTGATCGTTATGGTAGAGCATCATTGCAAGATGTACAAGAAATGTGTTGTGGTGCATTATCCCCTTCTCTACCACCCGAAATATGTTTTCCATGATCATTAATACCAAGACGTTTAAGCATCAAGTAAGGCATCTCTTGACAATTATGTGAAAGATAAGAGATAAGCAACATACTGGTATTCAAGAGAAGTGATGTTCTACATTTGCAGTTGACAACGTGCATTTAGTCTGAACTCCAAATTTGGGCAACTCAGAATCTCCACCTTCATTAGGATTGCAGAAAGTTGGCTTCTTGGAAAGATGTGGAAATGGGGCATTTAGAAATCAGAAAGAATCCCAGTGGCCTGTTGCTACTTTCGAATCATTCCAATCAACAACAACTCTAAAGATATATATACAAATCTGTCCCTGGGAAAGAGATCCATGTTTCTTAGGCATGCAACCATCTCTCTTAACAGACTTAGGGTTCTACACCCTCTTGGTGTTTCTTATATATTGCACCATCTGATTTGTAGATATCCAATTGCCAATTTCACTACACCTGATGAACTAGAAGCTATGCTAAAAGTGAAGTTAAACAACCCATCGTAGAAAGAATCCTATAGGAATACACTAAAAAGAATATCTTATTAACATAAATGAACTCATCCAATTAAAGGATAAAGTTGCATGAAAATTGAATTGGGAGAGATACAAATACTGATGCTTATGTAGGACTATGGAAAGGATCAAAAAGAGGAACAAACATTGAATAGTAAATGTAAAGTCATAAAGCTTCTAACATCTGTCAAAAGCTACTCTGTAGTGAAGTTTTTTTAACGATAAAGGTAACTGAAAAATTCACCAAATAGCTCCACTTGAAGGAAATTTCAGTGGTATGAAACTAGGATATGGTGAACTCTCCTTGCTTATACTATTGTTGTGAGCCATTATAGATCAAAGATGAATCTCACCATATGTTTTCACACAGAAGATGTGGGCTATCTTTGGGTCATCTCTCATCATTGGATTTAGGAGTTTGGTCTCTCATATATAGTTTCACTTGCCAACTACAAATGGAGCTTAGTAGATGTCTCCATGATGTGGAGACTGAGCAACATACATAATTCAAGGGATGTGCAGTTGTTCTTGTGAATCACCCAATCTTCATCTAATATATATAGACGCATAAATTTTAGCAACTTATAATCTCCATATTTTAGAGCACTGGAGGAAGCTAGCCTATTCAACAAACATAACATAATTAGAAAAATGCAAGAATTCCAGAGACATGTTGTGCTATCATGTATTCCAATCAGTAAGGAATCAAAGTGCTATAATTTTAAACTGTGCAATAACAGACCTATCTTAGGGAAGTAAATTGTCTTGAGCACCAAATCAATTGTGAGTTCTTTGAGAGACTTGGACACCAACTCAATCAAAGCTGCTAGTTGTTTATGTGGCAGCTTGTATTCGTCCACTAATACTGGAGAAAATGCTTTTGAAAACCCTTAATCTTTAAATCACAAAGGGAAATTAAATTATGTTGTTATTTGATCTCCAATCTCTTTGACACAAATGGATGATTTCCTTGCTACAAACAATGTCTAATTCTATCACTTGTACTCTAGCATGTGATTTAGGAGGAGAATTAAGCTTTGGAATATTGCCAATAAACAAGGAATTGAGAAAGACCAAGTGGGCAGCCACCACAACTAGTTCACGAACAAATGGAACCATTGGGAGTGGAACATGACACAAAAACAAAACATGTTTTCCATATTCATAAATACCAAGGTGTTTAAGCATCAGGTAAGACATCTCTTCACAATAATATGAGAGATAGAGACAAGTAGCATACCGTTATTCAAGAGAATTGGTGTTCTTCTTTTGTATTTGACAACATTCATCCACTTTACACCCCTATTTTGGCAACTTAGGATATCTCCACCTTCATTAGGAATATTGCAGGAAGTTGACCTCTTAGAAATACATGAGAGGACATTTAGAAATCTGAAAGAATTCTAGAGACTTGTTATTGCTTGAATTGTGAATCATTCCAATCAGTAACAACTGGAGAGCCCCTATACACAATTTTTAATTATTAGCCTTCTTACATTGGATGAAAAATCTATCCCTAGAAAAGAGACATGTCTTGGGCCATGCAACCATCAATTACTCTCGAAGAGGCTTGAAGCTGTGCACCCTCTTGGTAGCTTATCGTTCATTACAACATATAAATTCTAAATATCCAATTGGCATGTCACTATAATTGAACATAATAGGAAACACGGTGAATAGGAAGTTAGAAACCCTGTCATAAAAAGAATCTTACAATAATACACCAAATAGAACATCTTGCTAATTCAGTTAAACTATTGTGTGAAAATCTAAATTGGGAGAGAGAAAACATCAATGCTTACATGGGACTGTGGGAGGGACCAACAAGGGGAACAAACATTGAATAGAAAATGTGAAGCCTTAAAGCTTGTAATTGCTGTCAGAAGCTGCCCCCTAGTCAAGTTTTCAACAAAAAGGTTCAATGCTAGGATTCTCGCTCAACTTGTAGAAAATTTCAATAGTATGACAATTTATACTCAAAAAGAAGATAAAATGTAAGAATTATGTGTTGGGAATAGATCACTCTTACTGAATATATGGATAGAATAAGGTGAACTCCACCTGCTTCCATTTTTGGAATCCAAATTATTATGGATCAAAGATGAATCTCTCCATCTATTTACAAATAGAACCTATGGGCAATCTTGAACTGATGTCTCATCATTGGATTTAGAACTGGTGTATAGCTCTGAAACCATGGCATGGTTCTCCTTTAGTTGCCAAATACCACTAGAGCTTAGGTGAGGTCTTGGTGATGTAGGGAAGTCATGGATTCTTGAATCTTTACATGAAAATATACATGAGATACATTGGAAGAAAGAGCAGGCCATCTAAGAAGAAACACATCTTAAAGTATACCATCAATCATGAGTTGTTTGAGAGTGAGGAGTCTTTGAAGGCCTCACTCAGATAAGGGATGTCTTTGACATTTCTCACTCTTCAATCTCAGGAAGGTACATCATCAATTAGAACCTTAGGAATGTGAGTCATCATGGGACAACTTGTTTATGTTCTTTATTCTTTTCTCACCAGAGGGCATTGAAGGATATGTAGTTGCAAGGGCAAAAGACGTAGCCAGTAGTGAGAGCATTGAACAATCCTTCTCTAATGCAGACCACCAATTTTAGTAACTCATGATCTCCACAATTTAAAGCACAAGGAAGTTGGCCTATTGGAAAGATGTCACATGACATTTAGAAATGGGCAAGAATTCCATAGATCATTCCAATCATTAAGGAATCCAAAGCCTTATAATTTGAATAGGGCATCTACTTGGCATGGATAATGCACCTATCTTGGGACAAAGACCACATGTTGAGCACCAATTCAATTATCAACTCTCTATGAAACTAGAGATACAAGGTATTAATGTTAGTACAAATTAACTGGTAACTCTTCTTCTTTTACTGGTATTGGAGGCAAAGCCTTGCAAAAACCCTCAATCTACAAATTACCAAGGACATGAGATCATGTTGTAATCTTATCTCCAATCTCCAACGGCAAATAGATTATTTCTTTCAATTAACAATCTTTAATGCTTTCGCTTCTATCATAGGATATGCAATTTGGGAAAACAAGTAAGTTTTATAATATTAAGAATATGCAAGGAATTGATGAAGGTCATGAATCAACTTAAAATCAAAAAATAAAAAATGAAAAAACAAAGATTTTTTCACCCATGAATACCGTAACCAACTTCCAAAAAGCATTAGGTTTTGCAATAACCAAATGTTCCTCAGGTATTAAAGTTAAAGTTCAAAGTTACCAAGAGTGCATTTTTTTACCCGTGCATAAAATAAAAAGAAAATAAGAACGCATACCATATAACTCACAATTGTGTCAAGTATGAGTTCAGTTTATGTTCATGCATAATTGCATTAAGTATTTGAAAGCTAAATAAGACTATGTGTAATTCAAAGAATACCTACAATGCTCACAGCTTATCATAGAATGAGAACTCAATTGTCTTTCTTCCAGTCATAAGAGTTTGTGCTCTTTGAGCCTCTGACTTGCACAACTCAAGATGGCAGGACGTGCCAAAAAGTCTTCTTCACCTTAAATGTTATTCAAATCTGCAATATAAATCTTGATAAGAAAATTTTCTACAAATATAACATGTTACAAAAAAAATAACAATATGTTAGTTTAAAATTGAAGAGCATTTCAAACCAAACAAAGTAGAAAATTTTTCAATGTTTATCACTGACCTAAAAACTTGTATGTTGGATAAAATTCATGCTAATGAATCCTGACAATTGCTTGCAATCAAAATTTAGTAATGACTTATAAAAATAAATTACAAAATTCTTTAGCAATGTTCCATGAAAAACACATTGTACATTGATTAAGAAATTCATATGAAATCCACTAATTTGAAAGACACCAAAAACCAGATGTTGTCTTAAGTTCTCCATGTATCAAAATAGATGCAAGTTTCTATTCGAGCCACCACAATCACGGAGTACGAGACTTCTTAGCATGGAAGGCATACTAGATTTCAAACAAAGTTCTTAACTTTCCAAGAGACATAAGAACATGGTGTGTTGCATAAACTGTAGAATAAATAAATGGAAGTTAAACACACATGCACTTGCTACTTATTTTTTTTAATCATCTATGAAATAAATAAAGAGGTGTTACTTGCATTCAATCCAAACTTGTGGTCTTCAATGTGAAATCCAAATCTCATTTTGTCAACACAATAAGAGCATTAAACATACAACAAATTGAATCCTTCCCTTTAACAATGTGAAAACCTGAAAGAAATGACTTGGGATCATAAATAATTATACGATAAAGAAAACTTTCATTATTTTTTCTAAAAGAAAAATCTGTTATTTCCTTGATTACGGAAGATAGATATTATTAAGGTAAACTTTGTGCATTATACATTGAAATTAGAAAATTGTATTTAAATCCAGTTAGAAAGGTGCCACAAAAAATGCATAATTGAAATGAAGGCATCCATGCCAATTTGTGACTGTTGTCAAATAACAGCCTCCCTTGACATTTTGGGTCCCATGCCTGCATGTCAAATCTCCAACTAAGACTACTCAAAGAGCACCTAAAAGAAAATTACCAAGATTTCATCACATGCAGAACTCGAGATGCTAACATGGAACCATGGGAGAAATCGAAAAGAAACAAAATACTCACCCATAAGTTTGTAATTTTTGTACTCAAAACCCGTTTCCTAGTCAAACTTTCAACACAACTCCATAGAGACTTTCACAAATAGTTAAGCCACTAGTAGAAAACAACATCAATATGAGAAATTGACAAGGTACTGTGTAGATAAAAAAGTATAAATATGTGTTGAGAATAAGAGTTACCTTAATGAATGTAAGGATAGGATAGGGTTGAATTAGCTCTGCACCTATTTTTGCAATTTGAATTTGTGACGGTTCAAATATGAGATTATGATCTATCCTCACTTTAGGGGAAGCGGGCAATCTCCTTGAAACATCTTTGATTTAGAGATTCGATAAAACTCATCTTGAAGCACCTTATTACTGATGAATTGAGCACCAATAAATCTTGGTGTTGATATAGCTATGAATGTGCGCAAGTGCTCCTTCTTATAAAACCTTTCAAACTTTTTAAATGTATCATAATTATCACAAACAAGTGATGAATGACGAGTACTTTTAGGAATGAGATATTACAAATTCTTTTTGAACTCATCATCCAAATGCAAGCATGTATCTCTAGCAACATATTTAGCTAGAGCATGGACAAGGTCATGCATCATGAATCGTGATCTATTGCTACTCGACGATTGAAAAAATGACCTTGACAATAGCTCATCAAAATACTTATCACCAAGATCTTCCATTTTCCTATTATCTTTTGATTGTTAAATTAACCCCTCCACCATCCACAGGAGGATTAACTCTTGCTTTGTAAACTCATAATCCTGTGAAAAAATTGCACAATAAGTAAAACACCTCTTTAAATGTGAAGACAGATGATAGTAGTTCAATCTCAAGGCAGGGATGATGTCATATTCATTTTTCGTGAAATCCCATACTTTGTTGTACAATACTCTTTCTCATTCATATTCACGTAGTTCAGAGCGCAAAAGGCCACCAAAGGCTCTTGCTGCTAAGGGTGAACCTCCACACTTCTCTACAATTCTCCTACCAATTGATTCCAAATTTGGGTGCTCATCGATATTCATATGTTCAAAAGCATGTGTTTAAATATCTTCAAACAATCATCATAAGGTAACTATTTGAGCTTATGTAAGTTCTTGCGTCCTCTCATCTTGTTTGCAACATTATTATTTCGAGTTGTGACTAGAATTTTGCTTCCCTCTGCTCCCACCTAGAAAGTGGAGAATAGCCTGTCCAACTCAAAGTAATCATCATTCCACAAATTATCCAAAACTATCAAAAAATATTTTCCCTTCAATTCCTTCCTCAAAGTTTCTTGAATTTGATGCAGTCTTGTGAATCACTGCTTTGAGAATTAGTCACCAAGTTGAGAATTGCCTTTGTTATTCTCACTGCATCGAACTGATCTGAGACACAAACCCAGGCTATTTTATGAAAATGCTCGGTTATGGTCTTATCGTCATCGTACACTAGTCTTGCTAGTGTGGTCTTACCCATCCCACCCAAGGCCATGATGGAAACTACAGAACAATTGGTTTTAGTGGGTTCATTCCTAAGCAGCATATCAATTATAATATCTTTTTCTGTCCCCCTGCCATAAACCTGAGGTTCATATCCTAGAGATATAGTGATTGGCCTTCCCCAAGCAAAGTTGGTTATCGCAGCCACCTTTTCTAGATGAAGCTTAGATTTTTTAGCCGAAATATTGATTACTACCAAAAAGTGCTATTTTTTAGACCTAATTATAATGGTTTTAAGCACCTTTGAGTAGTAATCATATTCATTTAACCCAATTAATTCATTAAGGTCCTTAGTAATTGGTTTTAACCATTTTGTGGCAAGTTTACATGTTTATATCAGCTTATGAATCAATTCAAGCATGCCAAATGATGGAGGAGCTACTTGGACAAGTTAAAGCAAGCTTTTAGCTACACCAAAGCAAGCCAACAAAAGGAGAAAAGCAAAGTGAAGCAAAGAGAAGCAAAAAGAAGCAAAGAGGAAAACAGAGGACAGCAGCTGCAGTCTTCTTTGGCACTTTTGGAGCACTTCCCGAAGTCCATTTTCTACATTCTATATACCATTTCAAATCTCAGGAAGTCAAGAATCCAACGCTTCAAACCGTGTACGATTTGGAGCTGAAATGAGGAAGATATGGCCTTCGGAAGACAACTACTCCAGGGGTGTGCGAAAATTTCGCACAACACCTTCCAAATTCGCACACCCCCTTGCGTGGTGCGAATTTTCCCCTGTTTCTGCCGACTCCATACGAGATCTTTTCTTTTGGATATTTTTGTATAAATTTCCATTCTTCTCCTTGTAATCCACCAATCATAAGATTTCTTAGCTAGGAAGGTTGGAAAAACTTCTCTCTATATATTCCCTTGCATCCGGTGTAACAGATATCGATCAATATATAGAATTTTTACAGAGCTCTCCCGTTTCTATTTTCTTAGTAGCCAAACAGCCTCTGAGGGTTTTTCCTCAAAGGATGATTGGCTAAAACTTTTAGTTTCTCAAAGTATGGATGTTATGTGATGGCTTGGATGCAATCCCATGGAAATTTCTCGCACCCGGAAGGTAAGGTAGTCGTTTTTCATTAAAGGTTCATTAATGCAAAGTTTGGTTTTTATTTCCTTTGGACAACTTCCAACGGCCAATACTTGATAAGCTTTTAGATTTCTATCCATTAGTTATCTCCTACGAGCTATTGGAAGGTGAGGTTTTCAATTCCAAGTTTTGTATTAATCCGTTAGAACCAATTTCAATGGCCATTGAAAGGTGAGTTTATCACCTGGAATGACTTTGAGTTGCCAATATTTGGTAAGCTTTTGGCTTTAGACCATTATTTATCTCTTACGAGCCATTCAAAGGAAGTCTAAGGTGAATAACCATTGATGAAATTCACTACCATCTGTTTTGTCATTTTAAAGGATTAAAACTTGATTTGCTAAATCCATACCGGTTCGGGAAGCAAGCATCACCATAGTTGCAACCCCAATGCGAGGAGCCTATCCTGAGATTTCCAATTTGCATAAGAACCAGAGCATAGCTATCCTATCTTTGAGAAACTTGTTTTTACACCCTTTCATTTTAGTCTTTAATGTTAGCTTAGATTAGTTTAAATCTTTCTAAAACATTTACATCTTCTTTTAAAGCTAACATCCATAAGAAAATCACCTATTTTCCTAATTTGAATATCACTTGTGTTTGCGAAAACCCTTCCCAGTGAACGATCCTAGAACCACTATGCTATAGTAGCTTGGCTACTTTAGTAATAGTATTCAAGGTATAAATTTTGTTGATACGCCTTAAGCTAAGCTACCATGAGTCGAATCAAATATCTCGTAAGCGGCGAGTGATTTCCAACACCTTGGACCTCATGTTAATATAACGAATAACCTCAGTAGGATTGAAAATGCCAAGACAAGTGGAGATGAGCTTGCATACCTTGCTTGGCCTGCCTTGATGATTAGCTTCGTTGGTCATGAGCTCCCGTTGCAAAGCTTCCTAAGCGAACTCATCCAAGATGTCCTCCATATCATAAGCCAAATATTTCAGATTGCCCAACCACTCTTTCATAGGGCAATTCATGATCTGCTTGTCCTCCGTGTCATTAAGCTCTTCACGAATATCTGACAATTCTATCTCTCATTTCTTGAGATCAGAATACGTCCATTGTTGGCGTGCAAAGTCAAGCAAATCAGTGGAGGCCAACTTGTCAAACAAGAGGTCGATGGTTGTAGAAAGAAGAGCCTTTCCCACAGCTTCCACCGCTGGTTTGTACTTTGTTTGCAGAGAGAGCAAATCAAGCAATGGGTAAAAAAATAAAGCAGAAAGAAGGAGGTCTGCTCTGTGAAGGCTTTAAATATTAGAAACTCATAAAACATTTGTAAAAAATGTTATGCTGATCATAGAAGGAGACCCCTAGAGTTCCATATAGGAGATCACGTGTTTTTATCTGTAACACCTCGGAGAGGCCTATTTCGATTTGGTAAAAAGGGAAAGCTTACTCCAAGATATATTGGGTCCTTTGAAATCCTTCAAAAGATTGGAGAGGTAGCATACAATTTAGCCTTACCACCACAGCTATCAGGTATACATGATATGTTTCATGTCTCCATGTTGCGAAAGTATGAGCCTGATACCACACATGTACTAGATTGACATGATTTGAATTTGCAAGAAGATGCAACGTATGAGGAAGGGCCGAGAGAAATTTTAGATAAGAAAAAGCAGGTACTACGAGCCAAAACCATACCTCTAGTGAAAGTGTTATGGGATCATCATGTAGTGGAAGGAGTTACATGGGAGTTGAAATCAAATATGAGAAACAAGTACTCAAAACTCTTTACGGTTCGCTTTTTTAAATTTCGAGGACGAAATTTTTGTTAGGGGGAGTGGATGTAATACCTAGTACTAATAAATTAAATAGGCAATAATGATTATCTTAGTACTTAACTTTAAATGTGCTTAATTAGATGTTAAAACTAGTTTAGTGCTAATCTTATTTAATTATGAATTAAACTTTGATTAAGGTTAAGTGGGATTAGTTAATGACTTAAGCATGCTTATTAGGTTCTTAGGGGCTGATTAGAGTTATGAAAACCTAAAGGACTAATGGGCAATTGTAGGTTTAATATTGGCTAATTTGGAGGACTGAAGTGCAAAATTGGAAAGTTGGGGTTGATGGCAGCCATGTGGCCTGCCATCTCCTACTTGGCTGCATGGAGACCCCTTTATAAGGGTTTGCAGCTCGTTTTGCAGCATTTTACCTATAGCAGCTTGGGTTAGAGAGAGGATCTAGAGAGAGAAAGTGAAGATTTGAGGTAAGCAAATTGTTTAATTTAGTAATTTTGGTTTATTTTGGTTCCTAATAGTATGTTGAAACAAATTAACAATAAAATTTGTATAAAACTTGAGTGTAATTAGCTATAAACATATTTTAGTTAAAAATCACAATTAATTAAGGATTAAAGTGTTTTACCTTAAGTATTTTATTAATGGTGAGATCAACATAAATCTTTGTTTAGTTTGGTTTGATTGAAAAAGAGATTGGTAAACATGTGATTAATTAGGTTATTTGGACATCGAGACTTGTTAATGGGTTAGGCTTTAGGAAAAAAATCAAAACAATTAGTGTTTGGTAATTATTTGGAGAATATGAGAATTAAAAATTAATAATAGTAAATTGTTAAAAATTAGTAAGAAATGAAAATTTCATAAGTTTTAATTGAATAAATTTTCATGGTTAAGAAACCTAAATTATGTTATTTTATTTCAGTTCCTTGTAATAGGTAAAGATCACCTACATAGAAGAATCACAAAGGGCAAGTCAATGTAAGGTAGGGAAGTTTATGTTGTTCCATGGTGTATCTAATTTCTTTCCTTGAAACATTTATTGGAATTTCATGTCATTTCTATGATTTCATAAAATGTTTTAATATGTCATTGCATCTCGGTTTATTGTATTGAAATGTTACAATGATATTGGAACGTATATTGGTATGAAGATTCATGGTTCTGTGTTGTGGAAATGGTTCATAGTGTGGCTGCATTGCAAGAAGGATATGGAATAATCACAGATGATATTCAGAGAATTGATTGTTGGGAAGTGTTTATGTGATGCTACATGCATTATCCTTTGATATATTGTTTATGCGGGACCTTGGGTCCTTGGGTGAAAGTTCCTAAAGCCCTTGAGGAAGACACTCCAATGTGGGTGTATAGGGTTGGTCCTGCCACTAGGTTTTAGTCCCTAAAGACATGGGGTTGGTCCTGTCCCTTTGTTTTAGTCCTTAAAGACACGGGGTTGGTCCCGCCCTTGGGCATGAGTCCTAGAAAACACGGGGTATGACTTACCCTTGGATGATGTCCTAGAATAGTCATTATTATATTGACCGAGTATCTTGTGGAGCATTGATATCTGATGTGTAGATTGGTGGGGGTTAACAATTTATCAATTGTGAAAGGATAGATAAGAAAAAGCAAAGATGAAACTAGCAAACACATGCATACATGTTTGACATGATTACATATTTGTTAATGGTTATGAAATGTTTATCAAGCATGTTATTATACATTTAATTCAAGGTTTTTAAGGGTATGCTTAGGATGGTTATAAACTTTCCTACTGAGTTGTGAACTCATCCTATCCCTTCCACCTTTAGATGCAGGTCAGAAGACCTATGCTGGAAATAATGTTTAAGCATTGCTTTTATGTTGATTGGATGTTGTTTGCTCGCATTGAAAGTGTTTTGAGGCTTTGCCTTTGTATTAAAGACTAAATCTTTTTGAAGTAATGATGTAATGTATATTTGTTCTGTACACTTGTAGTATGGGCTACCCGTAGTGAACCATGGGGTTTTGGTATATGTAAATTAACGTAGTATAAGTTTCTTTTGTGAAAAGAATCATATTTTGTTAACTACTAGTTACAAAGTTTAATACAGGATGTACTCTTTATAATAGGTTTTGCATATTCTCTTTTTGTGCAAAATCAAGCTGGAACTCAACATTTAAATTTTTCTATCCCCATATTTTGTTTGAGAGCACTTATGTTGTGATTGAGTATCAATTGTTATGTTTGAAAGAAAAAAAATGGGGGTGTGACATTTATTAACTTAGGTTTACAAATTAAAAGTAGGTTGATCTCCTACCTATTCTTTTTAAATTAATCTTAAGATCAATAAGAATCATACAGACCATAATCATTAGAAGTGCCAAAACAAAAATCGGTTTGATATTTAATTAGTTCATTTTATTAACTATAGAAGATGTAAAATTTGTTAGGAGGTGTCTTAAATTCCAAATTATAATATATTTTTTTCTTTTGTAAGAAGAATATTACATAGAATATTTCCAAAGTTTATATGTGATTGTAATTAAATTGAAGCTAATACAAATATATTAATAAATATTTTAAGACATGAAGAGAAAAAGTTATGGAAGATATGAAAAAGATATGTGATCAAGAGTGAGAGACGTTGATAGAATACGAGGGTTCACTAAGGAAGGGTGTAGATGTGAAGAAGAATGAGAAACACTTAGTGGAGCAAAATGATTCATGGTTTATGATAGAGATACAAAGAGCAGGAAAAGTGGGATGTTTGGGCCTTTGTAGTTGTCTAACCTTTGTATGTGGTTTGCTTTATTAATGTGTTCTTCCTTTAATATGTTTAAATTGAGGTTTCCGCTTTCCTTTTGGTCCTAAGATGGATTTTTTCATGTAATCAATTATGCTCATTTCCAATTTCATTAGAAACTTGTGTTCTACAATTTGGCAAACGAAAATAATTATTTTTGTATAATTTTGTTAGTTAATAAAAAGTAGAAAATAGATAATATTAGTGTAGACCCCCATTTTGGGGAGACATCTCTACAGCCCGATTATGAAAAGTGTCATCGTCTGGGATGACCACGTGTCACTCCAGGACTGGTTGATAAGGTATCAAGTTAGTGGTTTTGATGGTCAATGGAAGCTTGACACGTGGAGATTTCTTTCAGCAGAAAAAGCTGAAAACCGTTGAGGCTGGCAGCTGCAGGGTAGTGGGGGGCAGAGGCTCGGCCGTTAGAGGGTGAGAGAGAGGTAAGTTTTTGGGGAGTTGAGAGAGATTCTTGGAGAAGCAAGCTGAGAGAACCAGAGTGCTGCCTGGAGATTTTTGTCGGAGGAAAGAGGGAAAAAGAGAGATTCTGGAGGAGCAAGCTGGATATTCAGAGGTGAGGGAGGCAGCTACAGGGAAGCTTAAGGGAGGAGAAAATAGAGGTATGACTGCCCTGTATCCGGGGATTTTCTTTATCACACTATAGTCTTATTCCCTTTTTCTTGATATTTTCTGTGGATTTGTTCGATTATACGTTCAGTTTTACGATTCCTGTGTGGTCCATGGATTTTATTATGGCTATTTCATCTATTTTCCTTGGGGTGATTTGAGAATGATACTACTCTGTTTTAGTTTTTACTACGCATCATATAGGAGTCTTATTTTGTTCTTATCTCCATGGAACGTATTCTAGATCACTCACCTACAGCCAAGCCTGTTGATCTAAACATGAAACATGGCTCTGGTTGTTTTATTGGTTTCATTGGTTTGTGCTCTGTTTTGTTTTGCCATTCCCCTGTTCTTGGTATCCTACCTTGTTGTACATCAGGCTGTATGTCCCTACCTGAGGGATTCAGGTAAAGCTATCGTAGAACTAAGCTTATGAGGGTTATGGATGAATAAAGCTCCTCCAGATGGTTTGGGTTTGCGCAAAGATCTCGGATAGGAAAGAAGCAGGGTAATGCTCAAGTTGTATCTTGAGGAAATACTACAGCCGTGGTTGATCTGGATCAGTTTGTCACTAAGGATATTATACCGATCAACGAGAAAGAAGTCGTGTTGCCATTAACTCAAGAGTTTCCTAATTTCTACAATAAGGAGTACCTTGCCTTGCCTAGTGAACTAGAGCCA
This sequence comes from Vitis vinifera, assembly GCF_030704535.1. Classification (NCBI taxonomy): domain Eukaryota; kingdom Viridiplantae; phylum Streptophyta; class Magnoliopsida; order Vitales; family Vitaceae; genus Vitis; species Vitis vinifera. The sequence goes on from NC_081817.1 coordinate 18,423,141, forward strand.
TTTTCAGAGAAAGCCTCCTTCATGACTGCCATTGACTATGTCGTTTATGAGAAGAGTGATATTTTCATGCCATCTCATGCCGGAAATCATGTGCTCTGAGTTGTGAGTTTTATTTCATATATGATTGATTTTGGTTGACGAACCAGATGCCATTGCACCTTGCCGTGAGTGCACTCTTGCTGCTGTCTTCACCGAACTGCTCCAGTTTAGCTGACCTTGACCATTCCGAATGAATATTTGAGAATGATACAAGTATTTGGATGCCTTGTTCACTGCTGCAGGAGGATCTCGGGTCTGGCTGATACCATCCGTGGCGCTAAGGAAGCTCAGAGGAGCAACAGTCGCGAGTTTCGTCTCCGGCGACGCCCACTGAAGAAGTCCAATGTTTTTTTTCTCTTCAGAATCACCCCGTCTGCACCACCGCTGCCGTCACCACCGCGAGCATCAGTCGTCCATCCACTCATCGGACGATCAGAAATCTCATGGCCTGGGACAGAGCCTCTCACCTCTGCTTGAGCGCACTCTAGTCTTTCAAACCATCACTCCAAAGATTGGCTGCAACTCCAATCTTCGAGGAGCTTCGGTCCGCTCCCTCCTGCATTGACTCTAACTCTGGTCCTGGAACAGGATCACCTAGCTCCTCATGCTCGGCTGGAGAACAGAAATTGGGTGGAATCATCCAAAGTTGCTGCTCTTTTGCTTGAACTAGAAAATCTCTGCTCTGTAGGTTCCAAAAGTATTTTATTTAGCCAGTGGACTGCCTTTCTCGACCTCTTGCAGATTCCCCTTTCTCGGAGTAACATATCATTTGTTCGTCTGGATGGAACTCTGAATCAGCAGCAACGGGAAAAAGTGATTAAACAATTCTCAGAGGAAAGCCACATCCTGGTCTTGCTAATGTCATTGAAGGCTGGTGGAGTTGGAATAAACCTAATGGCTGCGTCCCATGCCTTTGTTTTGGATCCATGGTGGAATCCAGCTGTAGAGGAACAAGCTGTTATGCGCATTCATCGTATTGGACAAACAAAAAGGGTAATGATCAAGCGGTTCATTGCGAAGGGAACAATACAGAGGAGTGCATTGATTGCTTCAAAGATGCAAAGTAGAGCAACATGAGAAAATGCGCACTGCATGGCCACCTTTCTGAGCCACGTGCCACCCCCCAAAATTCTTTCCCTTTAGTTTCAAAAATAATTTCCTAACTCCGTTTTCAAATGTTTTTCTAGCTTATGTCATTATCATTATTATTATTATTATTATTTTATCTTTTTATTTTTTTAAAGCGACTTCAAATCATCAAATCTCTCATCTTTAGAGTTTTAGGTATCAAAAATCCTATTTTCAATAAAATTTGGCCGCCACTTTCTTTTTGGCGAGCCACCTTCGAATTTTTCATAATTTTAAAATATTTTAAAATAAACATGAATTTAAATTCTGTAATTCCGAGTGATGGAATTTACGGAATTAATTCATGCAAAAATAACGGGCTTTGGTGGGGGCCCTACATATGTGATTTCATGATTGATTTACTGATTAGTTGATTGGCTTTCCCGACATGATTGATTTGCTCTGTTCTTGATATGCGCTTAATTATATCTGTTCATAATTCACTAACCCTGTTCCATGTTAGCGCGTTGCTGTTTGCTTCCCAGGTACGCATCCGCTCATATTCTGGTTATTTTCTATACATATTCTGATTCTCATATGTGCATGATTGATTTGAGTATTTATTGATTTCCTCATCATTGCCACACCAGCTTCATTCTATTAGTAGAGACCCGACATTAGGGACTTAGAGGGATGCTACGGTCCGTACCGTACCTTCCCGATAAGTAACCTGACCCCTGAACCCGATCCGGTTTTTCACAAACCGCCTTTTCCAAAATAAGGAGTCACACTTAGGGTTTTTCTTTCTTATTTTGTTTACCCTTTTAAAAATAAAACAAAAATAAGTGGCGACTCCAAGTCATTTTTGAATAAATAAAATTCATTTTTCAAATAAAATAAAGATCGAGCTCGTCATCGAGTGGGAAACGCATGAGCACGAAATGCGGGGTCCACAATTAGCCATCAAATAGAAAGATAAATATGACAATTAATGTATTTTCAAATCAAATTTGTACTTAGATGGTTTTGCTTATATGAAGTAATTTAATGCAACTATGAAGATTTATATGTAGTAAACTTTATATAATTTTAGATTTAATAATCAATTAATTTTTATTTGAAGATATAAAAACATAAAATAAAAGTCTTGTTTGAAAACTATTATTGAAAACAACAAGAAAAATGGGGTTTTTTCACTTAGAAATATACATTTGACAAACTTCTAATATAAAACAATTTATTTTTAGAATTTATTCTTAAAATAAGTTATTTTTTAGAACAAAATTGAAATGTTTTTATTTTTTCACAACAATTTAAATAAAAATTGAAGATATAGATAATATATATTTTGGAAAATTTTGTATCATATTTAAGTGTACAATTCCTTTGTAAAGAATAAATCGAAACGAATAATAGCTATTTTCAAGAATTTTGAAGAATTATTTTCACAAATGTTGTGAAATAAGCTCAAAACTTTCTACAACATTTGTATTAATCTTGAATTCGATCAAAATCTTGCCACAATTGAAAAGAGAAAAAAAATGTTAATTAGTTGGTTAATTTTTACAATCCTAATAATAATAATAATAATAATTCAAAAGTTTTAAAATAAAAATCTCACTAGCTAAAATAAATATTAACTATCAAAATAAAAGATTATATAATATTTTTCTATTTTTGACTCTATAATCAAGAATGTTCTTATAATTTCTTTTACAATAACAATAACATACTAAAGTAGAAAGAGATTAAAATGGGAAAAAAAATTATTAACAATAAAATTCATAAAAAGAAATGAAAATTAAGAAGATTTCAATCCACTTCAAATGTATTTCAATGAAATAGTATTACATTTAAATTATTGAAGGTCATACCAATTTATTTTCTTCCTTTTTTAATACTTAATTTTGTTATCAATCAATGAAAATTTTATTAATCAAGGAAAATGAGAAAATAAAATATTTTTCTTGAAAGGTGATGAATTTGTTAAGAAAGGAAAACAAAAGGTCTTTTATGGGATACTTTATTAAATTAAGTTAATAACTTAATTTAAATCATTAAATAAATTAAGTATGTTTAGTAAAATAACATAATTGATTTAAATCATTAATAATGTTTATATGAAAGCTTCTGGTAGCATAACTTAAAGAATGAAAGAAATATTTAAGTTATGCATACTTTCTAGAAAATATCAAGGAAAGAAAAATATTTTAAAAAATAATTTTTTTTATATTTGGGTTTATCATAAAAAGTAAGAAAGAAAATCGGATATAGTTAAAGTTAATTAGAGATTAATTTATGCTTTTTAAAATTATTTAATCTTTACACAAAAATATTAAAGTGTAATGAATTTGAAATAACACAAAATAATTTATTAACTTGAAATCTATTTTTTATTTTTCTTTATTTTTTCTTTCTTTCTAATTTTCTCTTTGTTTTCTTTTTCTCTAACTCCCTCAAATTTTCTAGAAACCAAATATAGTCTTAACATGTGTTGGACAATAAACTTGTTATTTTATGAACTTCAAATATTCAAATTTCACGGAGAAGGAATCTAATATCTATCTCAATTTATATGCATCCCATTTTTACCACTAGCAAACCTTAATCACAACTTTGTTTAATAATGAAAGAACTTGTACAAGTAAAAATAGAATTTCTATAAGATGCAAAAAAAATTTGGCTTCCACATCTACTCAAATAAGCATAGAACTTTTTCTTCAACTTTTAAGTTTTTGACTTCTCAAAAATCAATTTAAATTGGATTGATAAATTATAAAAGGTTACAATATAATATTACAATGTATAAATATTATTTTTTCTACTAGATTTTCCATGAAATTATTTATTTATTGAAATTGAAATGTCCTTTGGTATTTGTTTGTACCTATAAAAATTAAAGAATTATTTTAAATCTTAGGTATGGTGATGCTTAAGTATTTAATAATTTTAATTAGATAATTACATTTTACATATAAAATAATTAATTACATTTTTGTAGACCCTCGTTTTGAGGTCTTTGGTTTTATTTTGAGAGCCTTTTTTGGGTGGGGCCACTTTGGAGGATTTTTGGGCAGCACCACTTTTGAAAAAAAAAAACCGGGCAGCAGCTGGTTGTTTTTTGGGGGGAAAAATAGATACTTTTAGGATAGGAGCAGCTGGGAGATTTGAGAAAAAAAGAAGAGAAAACAGGGGCAAAAAGAAGAGAGGTTTTTTTTTGGGGGGAAAAGAAAATCTGGAGAGAAAAACGGGCAGCCAGCAAGGGAAGTTTTTTTGGAGAAAAAAAAAATCTGGAGAGTTGAACTGAAAACGGGCAGCAGCTGGGTGATATTTTGGAAGCGGATTAGTTCATGTTGGAAGGAGCATTTCTGGAGGAATCAATCTCCGGAAGCATTTGCCTCCAACAAAGATCTGGTTTGTTTTTCTTCATTTAATCTTTTAGGGTTTTGATATCTTTGAGTATCAGAGAAATGTACTGAACATATGAAAACATTTGTACTGCCTAGTTCTTATTCGTGCTTTGCATAGTGGTGATTTTTCATGATATTGATGTTGGGTTTTTATCTTGTTTCTCCATGAATGGTTTGGTTTGGATTTGCTGAATGAAATATTACCCTTCAGTGCATTTACAGTGGCCACGTGTCATTTTTTTATTTTATTTTTATTATTTTATTATTTTAATGTTAAAAGTTTTGTTTATTTGATTATTTTATTTATTCTTTTTCACGTATATATTCTCCAATAACTCTTTAAAATTTCCTAAAATTTCAAAGTTCCAAATTTATTTATTTATTTATTTATTTTAAAAATACCATTCTCGAAATAGTTTTCTAAAATTTGATTTTAAATTTAGTTTTCAAAACTTTAATTCTCGACATTCACTCTTCCAAAACTCTATTTTTTAAAATTTAATCCTTTAAAATTCAATTCTCGAAATAATTTTCTAAAATTCTAATTTTAAATTTAATTTCCCAAGATTCAAATTTTTAAAATTTAATTTTCCGAAAATTCCACAACCCCAAATTTAATTTTTATTTTTATTTTTTACTTTTTTTATTTTATTTTATTTTTTTCTATTTTTTTTATGCCACCTTCAAATAAATTATTGAAACTCCAATTCCTTTTTATTCATTTACTTATTAATTTTTAAAATTCCATCTTTTAGATAATTCTTCAAAATTCCGATTTCCGAATTTAATTCTCAATTTCTGAAATTCCAATTTTCTAATTTCCGAATGTAATTTCTAATTTTTAAAATTCCAAATTCTCAAATAATTTTCAAAGTTTCAATTTCTTTCAAATTTAATTTCCGAAATTCCAATTTTTAAATTTAATTTGCGAATCTCCAATTCTCGATTAATTTTCGAAATTCCAATTCCTTTCAAATTTAATTCCCAAAATTCCATTTCTTAAATTTAACTCCCAAGACTTCAATTTTCAAATAATTTTCGAGACTCCAACTTTCAAATAAACTTCAAAAATTCAGTTTTCACCCGAACAATTTTAATTCTACTTTGATTTTCAAATAATCTTCTTCTTCTCTTGATTTTACATAAGCACGAATGCAATTTTCATAATTCCTGAATAATGGAATTTGTGAGACTAATTCGTGCAAGATAGATCGAGCTTTGGTGAGGGCCCCACATACGTGATTTTATGATCGATTAATTGATTGGTTGATTGGATTGTCATGCGGAATTGATTTATGCTATTCTATAATATGCACATGATTATTCTATGTTGGTTCACTAACCTTGGCTTCCCATGAGACAAATCTGTTCTTCACTTAGGTACGTTATTTGTCTCTCCTATTCATTCAGTTATTCTGTTTTGAATTATATTTATTGGTATCCATGCTTGATTAATCAATTGCCATGATTACTTCATTTTATTAGTAGAGACCCATTTTAGGGGCTTAGAGGGGTGCTACGGTCTTTACCGTACCTTCCCGATAAGTAACCTGACTCCCGAACCCGATCCAGTTTTTCACAGACCATCTTTTCCGAAATAAGGAGTCACACTTAGAGTTTTTCTTTTTTATTTTGTTTACCCTTTAAAAATAAAACAAAAATAAGTGGCGACTCCAAGTCAATTTTTTTTCGACCAATTAAATCATTTTTCAAGTAAAAATCGAGCTCACCATTCGAGTGGGAAACGCATGAACCAAAATGCGGGGTTCACAATTTTATATTATATTATTTAATTAATGATATTTAAATTTTAATTAGTTTTTAATAATTTAATTAATAGTTAAATAATTAGATTTATTTATGTTTAAATCTAATTAACAATAAGTTCAATGCAACAAGAAAAAAAATAGCTTATCGTTATTATTTTGAAGTGGATTTTGATTTTAAATTTTACTAGTAGATTTGCTTGACTAACCTTATAAATTAGTAGAATTTAACAAGTTACAAATAGTTCCCCCACCTAATCTTTTAAATTAATCTTGATGTTGACAACCATAATTATAAAAAGACAAATAAGTTGAGTTAATTTACTAGATTGCAAGTGGGTGCCCTTACCTAATCTTTTAAATTAATCTTTATGTTCACAAGCACTTTGCCAACCATAATTATAAAGGACAGATAAGTCAAGCTGATTTTACTAAATTGAGATTAATAAATTGCAAGTGGGTGCCCTTTACCTAATCTTTTAATTTAATCTTCATATTGATAAGAACCAAATCGGCCATAATTATAAAAACAAGAAGACGACAAACTATGATTACTTTTATTAACTAAAATTTAATAAATCACAAATTCTCTTACCAAACCTTTAGATTAATCTTGATAACTTTGCAATAGTAATTATAAAAAGAGGAAGATGACAAACTAATTTAATTGCTAATTTTATTAACTTAGGTTTAATAAATTAAAAGTAGGTTGATCTCTTACCTATCCCTTTTAAATTTAATCTTGAGATCAATAAGAATCATACAGACCATAATCATAAGAATAGCCAAAACAAAAGTCGATTTGATATTTAATTAGTTAATTTTATTAACTATAAGATATAAAAAAAATTGTTAAGAGGTGTCTTAAATTCTAAATTAGAATATACGATTTTTTGGTGAAAAGAATATTACATAGAATATTTCCAAAGTTTATATGTGATTGTAATTAAATTCAAGCTAGTACAAATATATTTATAAATATTTTAGGACATGAAGAGAAAAAATTATGGAAGATATGAAAAAGAGGTGTGATCAAGAGCGAGAGACATTGGTAGAACAAGAGGGTTCACTAGGGAAGGGTGTAGATGTGAAGAAGAATGAGAAACACTTAGTGGAGCAAAATGATTCATGGTTTATGATAGAGATACAAAGAGCTAGAAAAGTGAGATGTCTAGGCCTTGGTAGTTGTCTAACCTTTATATGTGGTTTGCTTTATTCATGTGTTCTTCCTTTAATCTTTTTAAATTGAGGTTTCCATTTTTCTTTTGTTCCTAAGATGGATTTTCTCATGTAATCAATTATGCCCGTTTCCAATTTCATTAGAAACTTGTGTTCTACAATTTGGGAAATGAAAATAATTATTTTTGTATAATTTTGTTAGTTAATAAAAAGTATAATATAGATAATATTAGCCATCAACTATAAAGATAAATATGACAATTAATGTGTTTTCACATCATATTTGTACTTAGATGGTTTTGCTTGTATGCAGTAATTTAATGCAACTATGAAGATTTATATGAAATAAGCTTTATATAATTTTAGATTTAATAATCGATTAATTTTTATTTGAAGATACAAAAACATAAAATAAAAGTCTTGTTCGAAAACTATTATTGAAAACAACATGAAAAATGGGGTTTCTTCACTTAGAAATATACATTTGACAAACTTATGATATAAAACAATTTATTTTTAGAATTTATTCTTAAAATAAGTTATTTTTCATAACAAAATTAAAATTTTTAAAATTTTTTCACAATAATTTAAATAAAAATTGAAGATATAGATAATATATATTTTGGAAAATTTTGTATTGTATTTAAGTGTACAATTCCTTTGTAAAGAATAAATCGAAACGGGTAATAACTATTTTCAAAAATTGTTTTGAAGAATTATTTTTTGAGAATTATTTTCACAAATGTTATCAAATAAGCTCAAAACTTTCTACATCATTTATATTAGTCTTGAGTTCAATCAAAATCTTGCCACAATTGAAAAGAGAAAAAAAAAAAGTTAAGTAGTTGGTTAATTTTTACAATCCTAAAAAAAAAAAATAATAATAATAATAATAATAATTAAAAAAATTTTAAATAATAATCTCACTAGCTAAAATAAAAATTCACTATCAAAATAAAATATTATCTATTATTTTTCTATTTTTGACTTATAATCAAGAATGTTCATATAATTTCTTTTACAATAACATACTAAAGTAGAAAGATATTAAAATGGAAAAAGAAAATGATTAACAATAAAATTCATGAAAAGAAATGAAAATTAAGAAGATTTTAATCCACTTGAAATTTATTTCAATGAAATAGTATTGCTTTTAAATTGTTTAAGGTTGTGAAATCAAGGTTTGGTTAATCTCGGTTTTGATGATAACAAAACAAGGTTTAGAACTAATGACTATATTTCAAGTGTGATTAGGCAAGACGATTTCTAAAGTGGCAATCACAAAGACAATTCAAGCTAAAGAGAAATCATGAAGAAGAAGACCACCTCAAAGAGAAGAATTTTTTCAAGACCAAAGCTTCATAAGATCTCTTTGTAAGGTTGTTGGTGCACTAGGATTTTCATGCATTATTTTCTTTACTTATGCACCTAAATCATCCAAGAGTTATTTTGTTTTAAATATTTTTAAAATTGGATGATTTCATGTTTTCAACTAAAACCTTGTGTCAAATGTTGTTTCAAACTTGTTTAAAAGGTTTTAAAGTTGAAAAAATTGGTTTTTGAGCCAAAAACGGCTCAATCGACTAAATCGGGTTAACCGGATGAACAGTAACCGATCGACCCCTAGCTCAACCGGTTGAGGTATGAACAATACCGGTTGACCCATGAACAGTCTCGGTTGACCGGTACAAAAATTTTCTCTCTCTTCCAGAATGCTTGTTCAACCGGTCAAGGTTGAACCTCAACCGGTTGAGGTCCAGTTGAGGCCCAACGGTCACCTGCCAACATTAAATGCTAACGACTAGTCAACCAGTCGACCCCTAGCTCGACCGGTCGAACCTCCAACGGCTAGTTTAGTTTTTTTCTTCTATAAAAATGCTCTAATCTTCATTGTTTCATAAGCTTAACCTTCTCAAATTATTCTTGATTATATTTGAGTCTTGGAAGAGTATTTTTTAGTGCACTATTATTCCAAAACTTGCATATCTTTAGTGCACCATTCAATCCTAGTTTTTCTTGTATCATTTGAGCTTAAAAGTTTTGTACTAGGATTTTGTGAGATATTTATTTGTAAACCTTTGAGAGGAAGTTTCTCAAGCGTGTGATATCACTTGAAGGGTTGTTCAAGAGTGGGATATCACTTGAGAAGTGTAAAGGGTGCTTGGAGCCAAAAGTCCAAGAGGGTGAATTGGAACCATAATCCAATTGTATAGCTTGAAGGCTTGGTTTGGAAGCCTTGAATTAGTGGAACCTCAAGCTCGGGATTGAAGCTAGAGGAGAGTGGATGTAAGTCGGGTTGCGTTGAACCACTATAAATCTTGTGTTTGCATTCTCTCTTCTCTACTCTTTTAAATTATATGCAATTGTCATTCTATTGTTTATTATATACTTGCATATAATTGTTTCTTACTTTCACTTAGTTTAAATTTGCAAAAAGATACCATCACCCTATTCACACCCCCCCCCCCCCCCCCCTTTAGGGTGATTACCATAGGTTGGATTAGCCTAAATTTCCTAACAAAGGTCATACCAATGTATTTTCTTTCTTTTTTAATACTTAATTTTGTTATCAAACAATGAAAATTTTACTAATCAAGGAAAATGAGAAAAGAAAATATTTTTCTTGAAAGTTGATGAATTTGTTAAGAAAGGAAAACAAAAGGTCTTTTATGGGATACTTTATTAAATTAAATTAATAACTTAATTTAAATTATTAAATAAATTAAGTATGTTTAATAAAATAACATAATGGTATGATTTAAAATATAAAAAAAACTTTAAATAATAAATAAAAATAATTAACTTATTCTTAAATTCATATTTTTATTTTACCTTTTTATCCCAATTTGCCATAATTACCTTCACAATCTCCTTTACTATTCCACGACCTTTATTTTTACACGACCTCATTTACCCTAATTATAATTTATGAGGATAAATATGTCAATTTGATCATTTAGAATTAATCATAAGTTATTTTTATCACACAATCTTAATACTTAAAATAAGAATTAAACAATAAGTTTTAAGTTAACAATTTAAGTTTAATTTAACTAAAAGCCAACTTAAATCATTAAGTAATTAGTATTAAGTTTTATCAAACACTTCCATATAATTAGTTAATTTTGATTAATCTAATAATATAGAAAGTGAAATATACACATTTTTTTATTGGTAAGGTTGGTCTTGAACTTCTTTCACCAAATCATTTTTATTAATCTTAACATCATCATTAGTTAATTATATTTAAAGAAAAGAAAACCAAAAAAAAAAGTCAATTTGGGTGACCAATTTTTATTGAAAATTAAAACCAAACAAAAGTTGATCAATACAAAAGAAAAAAAAATGAATGGTATGAAGTAGACATTTTGTCTTTATGAGATTATTGATGGAAGTGTAATAGACTATAAACAAGTCTATGAGAATCAATTCTAATGAGTCCTAAAACATATCTATAAGAAATAAAATAAAACCATGATATAAAGAAATGATATTTAAGTGTTTATAAATAGGAATCGGATACATATAAATAAAATTTAGATTAATTATAAATGAAACTATTTTTATTATGTGGTTGTTTTTAATGTACCACCAATTTTTATTTTTATTTATTTTTATTTATTTTTATTTTTTTATATTCCATAGAAAAATTAATTTCCAATACCATAGAATCACCCTAATTTCAAATTGAGATTTACTATCTTAAATTTTAAATTTTTAAAAAAATAATTTTTAAGAGCATGAACCAAATCTATATTTTTTGTTAAGAATTTCTATTCTTTATATAGAAGTTTTTATCAATTTTTATTTTTAAAAACAAAAAATAAGTACTTAGAGTGCGTTTGACAATAATTTTAAGAAGTGTTTCTAATATTTTAAATACTTGAAAAATAAATTTTTTTATATATTGAAACAATTGCAAAATGCACTTTTAGTATGTAATGATATTAATTTCTTCGAAGAGAGAGATTTACATTTTAGATAAAAATAAATAAATAAAACAATACAAGGATAAAAAATTATTTAAAAAAAAACTTTTAACTTCGTGTACTTTATTATTACACACTTTTTTCATTAGATGCTTTAAATAATTTTTTTGAAATAAAATTATAATTATATTGATGGAGGGCTAATTAACTTGGCTTTAGGTGAGAAAGATAGAGATAAGATTGAAGTGGGTCCACATCTAAAACAAAAATGAAATAAAAAGTAAAGATGAAGATAAGGTTGAGGTGGGTTCACAACTAAAAAAAGAATGAAATAAAAAGTATGAGATGAATTGACCAAAGCTTATGCCTTCTTCCAAATAGTAAAAGCAAAGCCCAATAGTATAAAGTGATGACACTAGTCCTATTCAAGGCTCCACTTGCATAATTGCTACATCTTTTGACTTGATTTTAGTTCAATTTCACTAAAATGAAATCATTTATTTGAGCCCAAAAATTCAAATCCAAATCCAACCCACTTATTTATATACATTATTGGCATGGAATGAGAAAAGTTATAAAGTGAGAAAATTTGATCATATGATAAATAGTAATTTTTCAAAGTTGGAGCCAATCCAATGCCCAATGGGTATAAAAGAAAAATGAAAGATGTGGAAATTATAGTGGAATCTTGAAACAAATTTTTGAGGTTTGAGGTGATGTGACAACCGTTTCCAAGTAATTGCCTAAGAATGTGAGATGTTATTGCATTGAAAATTGATATTAAATCTCATTGGGTAACTATAAGAATTGCTTTACATAAAGGCAAGTAATAAATATATCCTGCCTTTTCAAAAAGTTTATGACCCTAACTAAGTGAATAAAATGGTGAATAAAACTTTTAGAGTAGGATGAATGCATTTCACGCGAGTCACGTCCTAAATATATTTTTAGAATTTTCTAGCAGGATGTCGAGGAAAACTCTATGATGAGTGCTCTCTTTCTAGTTAAGGTAGGTCCAATTTGGTGCAATTTGCCAACATAATTCAAACCCAACATATGTTTTAGGGATTTGAATAGAGTAAAATCATATTTAAATTAAATTAATCATATGAATCTACATAACCTGTTTAATAAATAGATTATTTTTAGGTCTATTTGGATAACTCACATTTGACTCAAATTAACTTATTTAATAATGGTATTGATTAACCTAATAATAACTTTAACTTATTGAACTCATATTTGACTCATGTAAAATTTGTTTTTCAATAAGTATGTCATAATTGGGTCATAAACATGTCATATTAGAATATTAACCATATTATTTCATTCAACATTTAACTTGACTTGATTATGAAATAACATCTTATTATTAAATCAGTTAAACCGGTTATAATGTATCACCTAGATAATAATTATATTGTGTTTGAGTTTATGTTTTAAATTTTGATTATTATTCATGTCATGTTTAGGTTGAGTTATTTAGCGGAGGATCTAACCTTTGATATAACACAAACACAACCCACTAACATAAATTGTCATTCTCACTTCTACTAATAAGTGATTTGTTTATTACAATTAAGAAAATTGAGAAGATATAATTGTTTTAAAAATCTTAAATGCATGATTAAAATTAATTATAACTTTTAAAAGTTTTATAATTCATATTCCATCCAAACTAACAAAATATTAGAAATCTTCAATGGTTTTGTCTACAATAAATGTGTTGTGCTAAATTATCAACTTCTCTACTAACCAAAACATGTTTTTTCTCAATCAAATATCAACATGTTTAAGCAGCCGGTGAGGCATCTCTTGACAATGAGGTGAAAGGTAGAAACAAGAAACATACCTATATTCAAGAGAAGTGTTGCTTCTTCATTTGCATTAGACAACATTCATTTAGTCTAAACTTGAAGGTGGATTGCTAGAATCTGAGCTCTTGGAAAGACATAAGAGAAGTACATTTAGAAATCTGAAAGAAGCCTAGAGACTTGTTGCTACTTATGAATCACTGTAATCAGAAACAATTCCAGATAATCCTGCAATTTTGGACCTTTGATTTGCTCTGTTCCATTTTGCCAAGGACAGTTCTAAAATTTTTCCTTTATTGAGCTGTAATGATTTTTTTATTAGGATTTAATTGTATTCATTAGGTTTGCAAATCACAAAAATGGTGTCGTGCGTATGTATATTTTCCTCTTTGATCATGTAAAGTTGGGAAGCAATTATGGAATACTATGATAGCACAATATATTGATCCACAGTTTGTGGCATGACAGTTTAATGAAATTACAGAAGTGTAGCACTCATGGGTATGTCATGTGAACCTTTTTCAATGGAGATACTTGTTTAAATTTACATGGGTGAATTGTCACACCAATATCCTCTAATGAACCTTGGGTTCTTTTTTCTGTTTCTTCATCTCTTGGTCAAGACAAACAATTTATCTTCATAAGGACTTTGTGTTACCAATAAGCAGCATCTTGTGTTCTCCTTCTCTTCATCCCCTTGTCAAGACACAGCAATCTGATGCATCTTTGCATTGGGTTACTTCCTCTCCTCTCCCTTTCCTTCCTCCTTGAGGTAAAATCGCATCATTGCTTAGTTTTGACTATGTTTCTTTTGATCATTGTGAGAGAGCATCATTGTAAGATGCACAAGAAACGTGTTGTGGTGCATTATCCCTTCCTCTACCACCTAAAATCTATTTTACACGATCATAAGAACCAAGGTGTTTTAAACATCAGGTAAGGCATTTGTTGATAATGATGTGAGAGATAGAGACAAGCAACATACCAGTATTCAAGATGTGATGTTCTTTTGCATTTGACAACATTCATTTAGTTTGAACTCCACATTTGGGCAACTCAGAATCTCCACCTTCATTAGGATTGCAGGAAGTTGACTTCTTGGGAAGACATGGAAAGAGAGCATCTAGAAATTTGAAAGAATTATAGAGGTTTATTGCTACTTTTGAATAATTCCAATTAATAACAACTCCAAAAGATATATACAAATGTGTCCCTAGGAAAGAGATGTGTCGTATGCATATGCAACCATCTCTCTAATAGACTTAGGGTTATGCACCCTCATGGTAGTTTCTTATATATTGCACCATATGAATTGTAGATATCCAACTACCAATATCACTACACCTGAATGAACTCGGAGCTATGCTGAAAGTGAAGTTGACAACCCATCATCGAAAGAATCTTGTAGGAATACACCAAAATGAAAATCTTATTAACATAAATGAATTCATCCAGTTAAAGGATAAAGTTGCCTGAAAAATTGAATTGGGAGAGACAAAAATATTAATGCTTTCATAGGACTATGGAAATGACCAACAAGTGGAACAAACATTGAATAGTAAATGTAAAGCCATAAAGCTTGTAACTACTGTCAAAAGCTGCTCCCTAGTGAAGTTTTTTCACAATAAAGGTAAGGGCAAAATTCACCTAATAGCTCCACTTATAGAAAATTTCAATGGTGTGAAACTAGGATATGATGAACTCGCTTCCGCTATTGCAGTGAACCATTATGGATCAAAAATGAATCTCACCATCGGTTTTCACATGGGAGATGTGGGCTATCTTTGGCCCATATCTCAATATTGGATTTAGGAGTTCTGTCTCTCATATATGGTTCCACTTGCAAAATACAAATGGAGCTTAGCTGATGACAACATATTTAGAAAAATGCAAGAATTCCATAGACATTTTTTGTGCTATCATAAATCATTCCAATCAATAAGAAATCAAAGTGCTATAATTTTGAATTGTCTTAGGGAACAAACCCCAATTCAATCTTGTGGAAGTAAACTATCTTGAGTACCAACTCAATTCTGAGTTCTTTAGGAGACTTGAGACACCAATTCAATCAAAGATGCTAGTTGTTTCTGAGGTAGATTGTCTTCCTCCATTGATACTAGGGAAAATGCTTTTGAAAACCATTCATCTGCAAATTACAAAGGGGGATGAGATTATGTGATTTAGGAAGAGAATTAAGCTTTGAAATATTGCCAATATGCAACCAACAATTTCTAATTCTATCATTTCTATTTTAGCATGTGATTTGGGAAAAGGATTAAGCTTCAAAATATTTCCAATATGCAAGGAATTGAGAGAGGCCAAGTGGGCAACC
Source organism: Vitis vinifera (assembly GCF_030704535.1). Lineage (NCBI taxonomy): Eukaryota > Viridiplantae > Streptophyta > Magnoliopsida > Vitales > Vitaceae > Vitis > Vitis vinifera. The sequence goes on from NC_081817.1 coordinate 18,438,678, forward strand.
ACCATAGCTAGTTCACAAACAAATGACAGCATTGGAAGTGGAACACAACACATAAACTTCAAAAACAAAACATGTTTGCCACAATCATAAATACCAAGGTGTTTAAGCATGAGGTAAGGCATCTCTTGACAATGATGTGAGAGAGAGACAAACAACATACCAGTATTCAAGAGAAGTAGTATTCTTCTTTTGCATTTGATAACATTCATCTATTCTGCATCCCAAATTTTAGCAACTTAGGATCTCCACTTTCATTAGGATTGCAGGAAGCTGGCCTCTTGGAAACACATGAGAGGATATTTAGAAATCTAAAAGAATTCCAAAGACTTGCTATTGCTTGAATTGTGAATCATTCCAATCATAAATACCAAGGTGTTTCAAGATCAGGTAAGACATTTCTTAGCAATGATGTGAGAGATAGAGACAAGCAACATACCAGCATTTAAGAGAAGTAGTATTCTTCTTTTGCATTTGACAACATTCATCTACTCTACACCCCAAATTTTAGCAACTCAGGATCTCCACCTTCATTAGGATTGCAGGAAGTTGGCCTTTTGGAAACACGTGAGAGGACATTTAGAAATCTAAAAGAATTCCAGAGACTTGTTGTTGCTTGAATTGTGAATCATTCCAATCATAAATACCAAGGTGTTTCAGGATCAAGTAAGGCATCTATTAGCAATGATGTGAGAGATAGAGACAAGCGCCATACCAGTATTTAAGAGAAGTAGTATTCTTCTTTTGCATTCGACAACATTCATCTACTCTACACCCCAAATTTTAGCAATTCGGGATCTCCACCTTCATTAGGATTGCAGGAAGTTGGCCTCTTGGAGACACGTGAGAGGACATTTAGAGATTTGAAATAATTCCAAAGACTTGTTGTTGCTTGAATTGTGAATCATTCCAATCAGTAACAACCCCAAAGCCCTATATACAATTTTGAACCATCAACCTTCTTACATTGAATGAAAAACCTGTCCCTAGGAAAAAGGTGTCTTGGCCATACAACCATCAATTATTAGCTCTCGAGGAGGCTTAAAGTTGTGCACCTTCTTGGTAGCTTCTAATTCGTTACATCATATAACTTCCAGATATCTAATTGACACGTCACTACACCTGAATGAAGTAGAAAACATGGTGAATAGGAAGTTAGACAACCTTTCACAAAAAGAATCCTGCAATAATACACCAAGCAAAACTTCTTGTTAACATAAATGAATTCACTCAATTAAATTATTGTGTTAAAATTTAAATTGGGAGAAATAAAAATACAAATGCTTACATGGGACTATTGGATAACCAACAAGAAGAACATACTTTGAATAGAAAATGTGAAGCCATAAAGCTTGTAATTGTTGTTAGATGTTGCTTCCTAGTAAGGTTTTCAACAAAAAGGTTCAGTGTAGGGATTCTCTAGTAGTTGAATTGGTAGAAAATTTTAACAGTATGACAATTTATACTTGTAACAAGAAGATAAAATGTAAGAATTATGTGTTGGGAATAGATGAAACTTGCTAAATATATGGATAGGATAGGGTGAACCCTCTCTACTTCCATTTTTGGAATCCAAACTATTATGGATCAAAGTTGGATTTCTCCATATATTAAATACAATTGGAGCTTAGGTGAGGTCTTGGTGATGTAGGAAATTCATGGATTCTGGAATCTTTACATGAAAATATACATGAATGATACATTGGAAGAAAGGGCAGGCCTTGGTCATCTGAGAAGAAACAAATCTTAAATATACTATTAATCTTGAGTTGTTTGAGAGTGATGAGTCTGTGAAGGCCTCCCTCAGATAAGGGATGTCTTTGACATTTCTCCTTCTTCAATCTCAAGAAGGTACACCATCAACTAGAACATTAGGAATGTGAGTCATCATGGACAACTTGTTTAAGTTTTTTATTCTTTTTTCACTGAAGGGGATTAAAAGATATGTAGTTGTAAGGACAAGAGATGTAGCCAGTAGTGAGAGCATCAAACAAATCCTTCTCTAATGCAGACCTCAAATTTTAGCAACTCGTGATCTCCACAATTTAGAGCATTGAAGGAAGTTGCCATGTTGGAAAGATGTGACATGGCATTTAGAAATATGCAGGAATTCCAGAGTTCATTCCAATCATTAAGGAATCCAAAGCCCTATAATTTAAATAGGGCATCCCCTTGGCATGGATAACACACCTATCTTGGGAAAAAGACTGGGCATCAATTCAATGATCAACTCTCTATGAAACTTGAGATACAAGGTACTAATGTTAGTTGCTTCCATGGCAGTTCTTTTACTGGTATTAGGGCAAAGCCTTTTGAAAACCCTCAATCTACAAATTACCAAGGACATGAGATCATGTTGTAATGTCATCTCCAATCTCTAGCTACAAACAAATTATTTCTTTCAATTAACAATCTTTAATGCATTCACTTCTATCATACGATAAGCAATTTCGGAAAACAAGTAAGCTTTATAATATTAGGAATATGCAAGAAATTGATAAAGGCCATGAATCTACCTTCAAAAAATAAATTATTAAAAAAAAGATTTTTTCACCCATGAATATTGTAATCAGCTTCCAAAAAACATTAGGTATTGCAATAACCAAATGTTCCTTAGGTTACCAAGAGTGTTTTTTTTACCCATGCATAAAATAAAAAGAAAATAAGAAAGCATACCATACAACTCACAACTGTGTCAAGTATGAGTTCAATTCATGGTCATGCACAATTGCATTAAGTATTTGAAAGCCAAATAAGGTTATGTGCAATTCAAAGAATACCATACAACTCACAACAGAATCCTCACAGCTCACCATAGAATGAGAATTCAATTGTCTTTCCTCTAGTCATAAGAGTTTGTGCTCTTCGAGCCTTTGACTTGCACAACTCAAGATAGCAGGACATGCCAAAAAGTCTCCTTCACCTCAAACATTATTCAAATCCATAGTATAAATCTAGATAAGATAATTTTCTACAAATATAACATGTTGCAAACAAATAACAGTATGTTGGTTTAAAATTGAAAAGCATTTCAAACCAAACAAAATAGAAAAAATTTCAGTGTATATCACTCACCTAAAAGCTTGTATGTTGGATAAAATTCCTGCTAATGAATCCTCACAATTATTTGCAATCAAAATTTAGTAATGATTTATAAACAAAAAAAAAATCACAAATTTTTTTAGCAATGTTCCATGACAAACACATTGCATATTGATTGAGAAATTAATATGAAATCCACTAATTTGAAAGGCACTAAATACCATATGTTCTCTTGAGTTCTCCATGTATCAAAACAGATGCAAGTTGCTATTTGAGCCACCACAATCACGGAGCAAAATACTTCTTAGCATGGAAGGCATACCATATTTTAAACAATGTTCTTAACTTTCCAAGAGACATAAGAACGTGGTGTGTTGTAGAAACTGTAGAAGAAATAAATGGAAGTTAAACATATGCACTTGCTACTTAGTTTTTTAATCATGTGTGAAAGAAATAAAGAGGTGTTACTTGTATTTAGGCCAAACTTGTAGTCTCCAATGTGAAATCCAAATCTCATTTTGTCAACAGAATAAGAGCACTAAACATATAGCAAATTGAATCCTTCCTTTTGACAATTTGAAAACCTTAAAGGAATGACTTGAGATCATAAATAACTATACGATAAAGAAAATTTTCATCATTCTTTCTAAAAGGAAAATTTGTCATTTCCTTGATTACAGAAGATTGATATTTTAACATAAAGTGCACTTATTAAGGTAAACTTTATGCATTATATATTGAATTAGAAAATTGTATTCAAATCCAATTAGAAGGGTATCACAAAAGATGCTTAATTGAAATGAAGACATCCATGCCAATTTGTAACTGTTATCAAATAACACCCTTCCTTGTCATTTTACGTCCCATGCTTGCATGTCAAATCTCTAACTAAGACCGCTCAAAGAGCACTTCAAATAAAATTACGAAGATTTCATTACAGGTAGAACTTAAGATGCTTACATTGACCATGGGAGAGATCGATAAGAAACAAAATACTCACCCATAAGTTTGTAACTATTGTACTCAAAACTTGCTTCCTAGTCAAACTTTCAACACAACTTCTTGGAAACTTCCACAAATTGTTGAGCCACTAGTAAAACACAACATCAATATGAGAAATTTACAAGGTACTATGCAAATAAAAGAGTAAGAAATGTGTATTGAGAATAAGAGTTACCTTAATGAATGTAAGGATAGGATAGGGTTGAATTGGCTTTGCACCCATTTTTGCAATTTGAATTTATTATGGTTCAAAAATGAGTTTATGATGTATCCTCATTTTAGGGGAAGCGGGCAATCTAGGGCCAATCTCTATCATTCTCCTTGAAACATCTTTGATTTCGAAGTTTGATAAAACTTAGAAGACAACCTTTCACTTGGTAAGAAGGACTAGAACAAGGCATCCCTCAATCTCTACAAGTTAAAGAAATGAAGTTTTGAAGACCAAGGGAGGGGGCTAGGATTTCAAATTTGACAATATTTTCATTGAAAGATCAATGAGTTGTAGCAAGAAATCCTGTCAAAAGGAAATTGCATTTAACAATGTACAATATAAAATGAATGAACTGAGTTTTTAGAGAGGTGAATCTTTGGAGGCTCCACAAAGATAAGGGGTTTTAATACCCTTGCAAGTGTATTCGTGAAATTATTTCCTCAAAGGAAACCTGAACCTGGACAATGTGCAACACAAAGCTGTTAAAGAGATGTAAGACTCTAAATCTGATGAGGTAGGACTTGAGATCCACATTTTCTTAAGTGAGGAATTCTGAGGTTGTAAACACACCAGTAGTTTCCAGATTTAAATACTTCTCTTCAAATATTTGTATAACGTACATCTTCTTTGACATTGCTGCTCCAACAGGATGTCCAATAGGATGTGCAACCTATTTGGGCATACTACATGTACAACAAAAAATTTCATTAAAACAAAAAACTTTTACTAAAACAAAAATATGAAGTTAATGTATAAGAAGATAAGATTTATATATAGTGAATGAGCATGATTGATTTTAGCACAAAGGGAATGACGCTAAAATTTATAAGAATATCATCACCATAAGTACCTAATTTGCATCATTAAAAATTCCACAAGGATTTGATGATTAGGCAATAAAATAATTCTAGTAAATGAGTTAAAATCAGCTGCGCTAAGAAAGATTAAATCCAAATAAGCATCAATCATTAAAGAATTAACCAACTACAAAAGACTTCAAATGACTTTGACTTTTTCTCCGTAATTTCTTTTCCTAATTGGCCTCATTTGCTTATACCAAAATATTATTAATTTGCTTTAAAGGAAGTGGGTGACTCATATCTCTGAAAGGATGTGAGAGGTGGAAATCCCTCGATCTCTAGTGATTCAAGAGGATAATTCATATGGCTATTGTTGTCATCATACATCATTCAACTAGCTATAGACCACAAAATTGAACAATCATGAATACGTTGATGCTTAAATATGGTATGTACTTTAACTAGTGGAAAATCTTATGAGACTTGGACATCTCGAGATTTCCAGGAATTAAGATAGATACAAGTTGTTGCTTCCTGTTATAATTTATCTGGATTGCAATCATCAAGCACTAACTCCATTCACTGCATGTTTTGAGCCTTCAGCATAAAACCCAAATTCCATTCTATCAACTAAAAATAAAATAAAAAAATCACTAATAACTCCTTTGGAAACCATTTTATGTTGCTCAGATTATAAAATGTAGGATTTAACTGACTTCCATCATTGAAAATGAATTGATATAACTTTACAATACTAGTATATTCAGCTTTTGACATGGTTGAAACTGATCCTGGAATCAAAAATCACATACACAAGTAGATATTTAACAGAAGAGGATCCAAAATCTCTTCAATTGATTAATGTATAAATGAATTAATAAAAAATTTTCAAGATAATTATGGGAAAATGAACCTTGTACCTCTGAGTTTCTTATTCTTCTTGAATAGAGCAATGAGCATCAAGTGTTGAGCACCCAGGAATCTCCCTTCCTCCACAGGCAAAGTCTGAACAATCTATCCTTTCTTCATATTCCACTTCCTTGCAAAAGTCAAAACATGAAGAAAATATCATCAAAATTGAGACAAAAATAAGTGCATCAACTATCTTAAGAAGAGATTTATGCCTACTGCTTACCTTTTGAAGAAGTCCACTTGGTTAGAGCACATTTTACATGGACGCCCAATCACTGCAAGCTGCTGAACCAAAGGAGAGTTCAAGCATCTAAAAAATTTGACGAACTCAAGTATCATAGAATACTTCATATGAATTCTAAATGATCTCATATCTAAAAAACATTGGCATAAAATTACTGTTGTTTACCTTACATGTTTCTTCCATGGTCATAATCAAAACTTTGTTTATCATAAGAAATCTTCTATGCTCATCTTGATTACTTACAATGAACACTGAAATGAAAAGAAAAAAAACACAAAAAATGATGATTAGTTTGGTTTGATAAATTTAGCAAACATAATTTCCTTTTTCTTGCATGAGAAAGGAAAGAGTAATATATATATATATATATATATATATGAATTTAATAATTTTTTAAAATTAGCAATTATAAAACTATTTTGGTTCTCAAAAAATTTATGGGAAAGTAGGGAAAAAAAAATTATAAACTTCTTTTCGTGTTTGATTATTTATCGGAAAATTAAGGGAAAAACAAAAATCTATGAGAAATTTATTTAACACTTCTGAGGAACCAAAAATGTTTTAGATGTTGTCAAATCGATAATTTAAACGTGTTTAATTCCAATTAAATGAGTTTAATCAAACACATGAAATTGTGAATAAAATTATTTAAAAGCATTGAAATTCAAGTCATTAAATAGAGAACACTTATAAGTGGTTCATTTCATTTTTGCAAACTGCCAAATCAAAATAGAGCATGAAAATGTGTTCAATATTTGTTTCAGGCTTGAAGCTTCAAGAAAAAGAAAATCTTAAATCAAATAAACAGGACTAGCGAATGAATGGGAACTTGAAAGAAAAGTTTAAGCGCAAAAGAATTACCTGACTGTGTATTGGCGAAGTGGCACTTTGATTAGGAATGAGATCTATATAACGCCATTCTTCCCCTTTCTCCAGTAAATGACCTGATTAGAACTACAATAAGTGAAGTGATAATGTCATCTAATTAGTAAACCAAACCAAGTCAATAAACTACAACTTCCTCTAGTATAGCCTCGATGTAAAAGAAATTTAAAATCTCATTTATTGCACTTGGCAAGGTAGAAGTAGTAATGCTCATTTTTTATTGTGACAGATTATAGAGAAAATTAGACACTGCGAAAATACCAAGCCAAGAGCTGCTTTCTTGTTAAAAATTAAGTCCAATTAGAAAATTACATAGCGCGTAAGAGAAATTCAAAGTGGTGTTGAGAAGAGAAAGAGGAAGAATGATGTGTTGGGAATGAGATGTAATACCTTCTTTATTACTCAGATGGATTAGTCATGTATGTCCACACAGGGGATGTGGGCAATCTTAAGCCAATCATCTCCTTCCTCCTTCGAGTACATTTGTGTTAGATGTGGGCAACGCCGCGCATGCAGTCGTGAAAGGGTGTCAGGCAATAGTCCTTCCCTTGGCAAAATCGATCGGAGCTTAGGGCAATCGTAGATTTCTAGCTCTTCAAGAGAGGTGAGGGTTTGGAGAGACAGGGAGGCTAGGGATTCCAGATTCTGGAATCGTGAAAGGATAAGGGAGGTGAGAGTTGTAGGAAAAAGAATCGAGTGGGGGTCATCCGAAAAGGAAGTTGCATCTGGAAACATGCCACTAATCCAGAGGCGTTTAAGAGAGGTGAGTCTGGAAAGACCCCATTGGGATAGGGGGGTCTTGATATTCTCGCAATCTTGAATGATAAGCGATGTAAGACAAGTGAGGTTTTTTATCTGAGGAAGCAACAATTCCAGATTTTCAGAATCTTCAATAACTAGATATGTGAGGGTGTTGAGGCAATCTGGTAGGGTTTTGAGATTAGGATACCTCCCGAGGATTAAAGATTGAAGTGAATTATTAGTAGAGTGAAACATCCCCTCTGAAATTGACTCGAGGTGTTTACAACCCCGAATGTGAAGTCGCTTAAGAGTAGAGGGAAACTTACCTCTTGGGAAGGATGTGAGAGATGGACATGTACAGATTTCCAAGGCTTGGAGAGCAGCAGCATTGGTGGAATGTTGGTGCATTATTCCCTCTGGTAGAGACTTTAGCCTTCTACAATCAAATATAATGAGCATCTTGAGAGTGGCGGGTAACCCACCTTTCGGTAATCCAATAAGAGACGGACACCTCACTATAGTTAACTCTTCAAGGGCACACATGCCCATCATTCCTTCTGGAAGAGACTTGAGATCGTCACAAAACTTTATGCGTAGACTCTTAAGGGTGGTGGGTAATTGCCCTTTTGGAAAGCAAATGAGAGATGGACAGTTCCATATACTTAAGCATTCAAGAAGACACAAGTTGTTGCTGTCAGTACTGTCGTTCCTCATCTTCAACATCATGCCATCAGGTAGACTCTTTAGACCTTTACAATTTCCAACAGTAAGACTTCTCAGCTTTGGTGGGAAACCTACATCTGGAAATGACGCTAGCTTTGGACAATCCCTGATTGCCAATTTTTCAAGGCATGTTAGACTCTGCCATCCATTTGGAAGCCTCTCTAGTTTATCACATTTAATTATTTCCAAAGACTGAAGATTGCATCCCAAGGATACAAGTTGGTCACAATCTCTAATCTCAAGAGAATGAGAGTTTTCCGATCCAAAACCATCCTCCCACAAATATACGAGTTCTTCGCATTCCGATACTTTCAAAACCCGAAGCCCTTGCAAAACTTGCACAAATCCTTCATGCAATTTGATAAGCCCTGAAATCTCAGAAATTGTTAACTTGCTCAAGACCGCCTCATTACATTGTCTTACTTGTAATTTCTTCAGCAGTGGAAGTCTTGAAAGTGGAGACTCCAATTTTGGACAGAAGTGTACAGAGAGCTTTGTAAGAGAAGGTAGGTAAGTGGGTAGTTTCATAATCAATTTGGGGCAATACTCAATTATAAGCTCATGGAGACAAGGGAATAATGACTCTGTTGAGGAAGACCAGTCCTCCCAGTGCTCCCATTCTGACATGCTTTTAAAATGTAGAGACTCTAGTGATGGGAAAAACTTACCTCCAGAAACACGAGTCTCTCCATAAAACTCTGCACCCACTTTTTTTACTCCATCCATTCTTTGGATCCTCAACTGTTTGAGCGATGGCAACTGCCCCAAGCACGGTAAAGACGTGCACTTTCTGCAATCTATGAGACTTAGATCCACCATCTTGGAGAACAAGGCATCTCTTATCCAACGTGGGAATTCTGGACCACCATAAAACTGAATGCAGAGTTTATTTAGATTCAAACAAGGTTGTAGAGAGTCAAGGACATCCATTTGATTCCGCTCATTCCCTGAACCATCCAGCTCAGAACTCCACTGCATTATCAAGCTTTCAAGGTTACGCTTCAATTTTAAATCGACATCCCTTGCATCTTGAATATTCACCACATTTTCCAATTTCGAAATGCAAAGTTCTCCTCGCAGATGTGACATGTCTTTCAACCCTTTGATTGTCAAACCGTTGTTTTTGTCCACAATGAAATTAGACAATATCCGCAAATCTTTTAGTTTGCCAATTTGTATAGGCATTTCTTGTAATCTTATTGCACCAGCAACATCAAGATGTCGAAGATTGATTAGGTTACCGATGCTAATAGGCAACCTAATAAGCTCTTTACAGCATGATAATTTCAATGTCTGAAGGTAAAAAAGATTACCAATTGAATCGGGTAACCATTTTATACTGGTGTAGGACAAATTAAGGTATCTCAAATGTTTCAACTTACCAAATGAATCTGGTATCTCACTTATCGTGTAACGAGCCAATGAGAGCACCCTTAAGTGCCCTAACTTTGGTATCAATTCTTCAAGCACCTTATTACTTATATAGCAACGATTTGGACTAGTTGGTACATCAATCGACAAAGCTATGAACGTGCGCAAGCGCTCTTTCTTATGAAACCTTTCAAATTTTTTAAAGATATCACAAAAATGACGGATGAATGATGAATGACGAGTATTTTCAGAAATGGGGCATTGCAAATCATTCCACAACTCATCATCCAAATGCAAGCATGTGTCTCCAGCAATAGATTTAGCTAGAGCATGGACAAGGTCATGCATCACGAATCGTGATCTATTGCTGCTTGACGATTGAAAAAATGACCTTGACAATAGCTCATCAAAATACTTATCACCATGATCTTCCATTTTCCTATTATCTTTTGATTGTTCAATTAACCCCTCCGCTATCCACAAGAGGATTAACTCTTGCTTTGTAAACTCATAATCCTGGGGAAAATTTGCGCAATAAGTAAAACACCTCTTTAAATGTGAAGACAGATGATAGTAGCTCAATCTCAAGGCAGGGATGATGTCACATTCCTTGTCTGTTAAATTCCATACTTTGCTGTACAATACTCTTTCCCATTCACATTCACGTAGTTCAGAGCGCAAAAGGCCACCAAGGGCTCTTGCCGCTAAGGGAGAACCTCCACACTTCTCTACAATTCTCCTACCAATTGATTCCAAATTTGGGTGCTCATCGATATTCATATGTTCAAAAGCATGTGTTTGAAATATCTTCAAACAATCATCATATGGTAACTGTTTGAGCTCATGTAAGATCTTGCGTCCTCTCATCTTGTTTGCAACATTATTATTGCGAGTTGTGACTAGAATTTTGCTTCCCTGTGCTCCCACCCAGAAAGGGGAGCATAGCCTGTCCAACTCAAAGTAATCATCATTCCACAAATCATCCAAAACTATCAGAAATTTTTTTCCCTTCAATTCCTTCCTCAAATTTTCTTGGATTTGATGCAAGTCTTGTGAATCACTGCTTTGAGAATTAGTCACCGAGTTGAGAATTGTCTTTGTTATTCTCACTGCATCGAACTGATCTGAGACACAAACCCAGGCTTTTTTATCAAAATGCTTGGTTACGGTCTTATCGTCATCGTACACCAGTCTTGCCAGTGTGGTCTTGCCCATCCCACCCGTGGCCACGATGGAAACTACAGAAAAATTGGTTTTAGTGGGTTCATTCCTAAGCAGCATACCAATTATAATCTCTTTTTCTGTCCCCCTGCCATAGACCTGAGGTTCATATCCTAGAGATGCGGTGACTGGCCTTCCCCTAGCAGAGTTGGTTATCGCAGCCACCTTTTCTAGACGAAGCTCAGATTTTTGAGCCGAAATATCTCGTAAGCGGCGAGTGATTTCCAACACCTTGGACCTCATGTTAATATAACGCATAACCTCATTAGGATTGAAAATGCCAAGACAAGTGGAGATGAGCTTGCGTACCTTGCTCGGCCTGCCTTGATGATCAGCTTCTTTGGCCGTGAGTTCCCGTTGCAAAGCTTCGTAGGCGAACTCATCCAAGATGTCCTCCATATCATAAGCCAAATCCTTCAGATTGCCCAGCCACTCTTTCACAGAGTGATCCGTGATCTGCTTGTCCTCCGCGTCATTAAGCTCTTCACGAATATTCGACAATTCTATCTCCCATTTCTTGAGATCAGAGTACACCCATTGTTGGCGTGCAAAGTCGAGCAAATCAGTGGAGGCCAACTTGTCAAACAAGAGGCCGATGGCAGCAGAAAGAAGAGCGTCTCCCACAGCTTCCATGGTTGGTTTGTACTTTGTTTGCAGAGAGAGAGAGAGCAAATCAAGCAGTGGATAAAAAGGTGAAGCAGAAAGAAGGGGGTCTGCTGTGTGAAGGCTTTAAATATTAGAAACCCATTTTCATTTTAATTTATTTGAAGGTCCTTGTAGAGACAGCTGGATCATATTGGAGTTTGAGATGGCCCGACTGCCCACCTGCATGCCACTGTTGGTTTGTTTGTGTACTTTAATTTAAAAATGTCTCAATTTTATTATAAATTTTTTTTTTTAATGTAACTATATATATATATATATATATATCCCTCTTTTATTATTTTTTTATTTGCATGATATTTCTTTCATACCAATCAAAACTATGAAGAGATTTTTCTTAAAATTCATAAAATATCTTGTTTTTGTTGCATCAATATGTTTCATTTCATTGTAAGAAAGCCCAGTAAAATGTGATATTTTCTAATTTCTGATTTGTAACATTTTTTTTTCTTATTTATTCCAATCTTATATGCATATTACACTATTAGGCAAAGTTGTCAATGACAATGATTGTTATTTATAATGGCTTGAACTTAGAAGCATCCTAGCTTATGATACTCAATTATATTCACCTCTACAACTTAATTTCAAAATGTTGGAATGCATACCAAATTCCTAATTAATCAAGGTTTATTTTTTTGTAAAAAAATGTTGTATAGAATATTTCCTAAGTTGATACATTATTATAATATTAAATTTCCTTCTAGAATAAGGAATATTATTAGAAATATCTCTATAAATATTATAGGTAAAAGTGAACATGAGCTTTTAGTGACTCTACGAAGTTAATAAAGATACTCAGTAAAGTGAGAGGGCTCGTGGTTCAAGGTATGGATACAAGGAGTGACACAAAATAATTTATTAACTCAAAATCTATTTTTTATTTTTCTTTATTTTTTCTTTCTTTCTAATTTTCTTTTTGTTTTCTTTTTCTCTAACTCCCTCAAATCTTCTAGAAACCAAATATAGTCCTAATGTGTTGGACGATGAACTTGTTATTTTATAAACTTCAAATATTCAATTTTCATGGAGAAGGAATCTCATATCTATCTCAAGTTAATTATATGCATCCCATTTTTACCACTAGCAAACCTTAATCACCTTATTATATGGAAATTGGGTATAACTAGATGTAATAAAAAACAAAGTTTTGTGAATAATGAAAGAACTTGTACAAGTAAAAATAGAATTTTAATAAGATGCAAAAAAATTTTGGCTTCCATATCTAGTCAAATAAGCATAGAACCTTTTTCTTCAACTTTTAAGTTTTTGACTTCTCAAAAATCAATCTAAATTGGATTGATAAATTATAAAAGGTTACAATATAATATTACAATGTATAAATATTATTTTCACTTCTATATTTCCCATGAAATTATTTATTTATTTATTTAAATTGAAATGTCCTTTGTTATTTGTTTCTACCTTTAAAAAGTAACAAAAAAATTATTTTAAATCTTAGGTATGGCAATACTTAAGTATTTAATAATTTTAATTAGATAATTACATTTTCTTTTACATTTTACACATAAAATAATTAATTATATTTTATATTATATTATTTAATTAGTGATATTTAAATTTTAATTAGTTTTTAAGAATTTAATTAATAGTTAAATAATTAGATTTATTTATGTTTAAATCTAATTAACAATAAGTTCAATGCAACAAGAAAAAAAAATAGGTTATGGTTACTATTTTGAAGTGGATTTCAATTTTAAATTTTACAAGTAGACTTGCTTGACTAACCTTATAAATTAGTAGAATTTAACAAGTTGCAAATGGTTCCCTTACCTAATCTTTTAAATTAATCTTGATGTTGACAAGCACTTTACCAACCATAATTATAAAAAGACAAATAAGTCAAGTTGATTTTACTAAATTGCAAGTGGGTGCCCTTACCTAATCTTTTAAATTAATCTTGATGTTCACAAGCACTTTGCCAACCATAATTATAAAAAGACATATAAGTCAAATTGATTTTACTCAATTGAGATTAATAAATTGCAAGTGGGTGCCCTTTACCTAATCTTTTAATTTAATTTTCATATTGATAAGAACCAAATCAGCCATAATTATAAAAACAAGAAGACGACAAGCTATGATTACTTTTATTAACTAAAATTTAATAAATCACAATTTCTCTTACCTAACCTTTAGATTAATCTTGATAACTTTGCCAACAGTAATTATAAAAAGAGAAAGACGACAAGCTAATTTAATTGGCTAATTTTATTAACTTAGGTTTAATAAATTTAAAGTAGGTTGATCTCTTACCTATCCTTTTTAAATTAATCTTGAGATCAATAAGAATCATACAACCATAATCATAAGAAGAGCTAAAACATAAGTCGATTTGATATTTAATTAGTTAATTTTATTAACTATAAGATATAAAAATTTGGTAGGAGGTGTCTTAAATCCCAAATTAGAATATACTTTTTTTTTCGTGAAAAGAATATTATATAGAATATTTTCAAAGTTTATATGTGATTGTAATTAAATTCAAGTTAGTACAGATATATTTATAAATATTTTAAGACATGAAGAGAAAAAGTTATGGAAGATATGAAAAAGAGATGCGATCAAGAGCGAGAGATGTTGATAGAACAAGAGGGTTCACTAGGGAAGAGTATAGATGTGAAGAAGAATGAGAAACACATAGTGGAGCAAAATGATTCATGGTTTATGATAGAGATATAAAGAGCAGGAAAAATGGGATGTTTGGGTTTTGGTAGTCGTCTAACCTTTGTATGTGGTTTGCTTTATTCATGTGTTCTTCCTTTAATATGTTTAAATTGAGGTTTTTGTTTTCCTTTTGGTCCTAAGATGAGTTTTGTCATGTAATCAATTATGCCTGTTTCCAATTTCATTAAAAACTTGTGTTCTACGATTTGACAAATGAAAATAATTATTTTTCTATAATTTTTTTTATTATAATTTTGTTAGTTAATAAAAAGTAGAATATAGATAATATTAGCCGTCAAATAGAAAGATAAATATGACAATTAATGTGTTTTCACAGCATATTTGTACTTAGATGGTTTTGCTTATATGAAGTAATTTAATGCAACTATGAAGATTTATATGAAGTAAACTTTATATAATTTGAGATTTAATAATCGGTTAATTTTTATTTGAAGATACAAAAACATAAAATAAAAGTCTTGTTCAAAAATTATTATTGAAAACAACATGAAAATGGGGTTTTTTCACTTAGAAATATACATTTGACAAACTTCTCATATAAAACTTCTTAAAATAAGTTATTTTTTAGAACAAATTTGAAATGTTTTTAATTTTTTCACAACAATTTAAATAAAAATTGAAGATATAGATAATATATATTTTGGGAAATTTTGTATTGTATTTAAGTATACAATTCCTTTGTAAAGAATAAATCGAAACGAGTAATAGCTATTTTCAAGAATTGTTTTGAAGAATTATTTTCACAAATGTTGTCAAATATGCTCAAAACTTTCTACATCATTTATATTAATCTTGGATTCAATCAAAATCTTGCCACAATTGAAAAGAAAAAAAAATGTTAATTAATTGGTTAATATTTACAATCCTAAAAAAAATTAAAAAAAAATAATAATTCAAAATTTTTTAAATAAAAATCTCGCTAACTAAAATAAAAATTCACCATCAAAATAAAAGATTATCTAATAGTTTTCTATTTTTGACTCTATAATCAAGAATGTTCATATAATTTCTTTTACAATAACATACTAAAATAGAAAGAGATTAAAATGGAAAAAGAAAATGATTAACAATAAAATTCATAAAAAGAAATGAAAATTAAGAAGATTTCAATCCACTTCAATATTATTTCAATGAAATAGTATTGCATTTAAATTATTGAAGGCCATACCAATTTATTTTTCGTCCTTTTTTAATACTTAATTTTGTTATCAAACAATGAAAATTTTACTAATCAAGGAAAATGAGAAAAGAAAATATTTTTCTTGAAAGTTAATGAATTTGTTAAGAAAGGAAAACAAAAGGTCTTTTATGGGATACTTTATTAAATTAAATTAATAACTTAATTTAAATCATTAAATAAATTAAGTATGTTTAACAAAATAACATAATGGTATGATTTAAAATAAAAAAAACTTTAAATAATAAATAAAAATAATTAACTTATTCTTAAATTCACATTTTTATTTTACCTTTTTACCCCAATTTGTCATAATTACCTCCACAATTTCCTTTACTATTCCACGACTTTTACTTTTACACGACCTCCTCTACTCTAGGTATAATTTATGAGGATAAATATGTCAATTTGAAAATTTAGAATTAATCATAAGTTAGTTTTATCACACAATCGTAATACTTAAAATAAAAATTAAGTAATAAGTTTTAAGTTAACAATTTAAGTATAATTTAACTAAAAGTCAACTTAAATCATTAAGTAATTAGTATTAAGTTTTATCAAACACCTCCATATAATTAGTTAATTTTGATTAATCTAAAAATATAGAAAGTGAAATATACACATTTTTTTATTGGTTACGTTGGTCTTGAACTTCTTTCACCAAATCATTTTTATTAATCTTAACATGCGCCATTTGATGCGACTGATGGTAGCTTAGCTTTAAAGGCGTATCAACAAAATTTATACCTTAAATACTATTATTAAAGTAGCCAAGCTACTCTAGCATAGTGGTTCTAGGATCGTTCACTGGGAAGGGTTTTCGCGAACACTAGTGATATTCAAATTAGGAAAATAGGTGATTTTCTTATGGATGTTAGCTTTAAAAGAAGATGTAAATGTTTTAGAAAGATTTAAACTAATCTAAGCTAACATTAAAGACTAAAATGAAATGGTGTAAAAACAAGTTTCTCAAATATAGGATAGCTATGCTCTGGCTCTTATGCAAATTGGAAATCTCAGGATAGGCTCCTCGCGTCGGGGTTGCAACTATGGTGATGCTTGCTTCCCGAACCGGTATGGATTTAGCAAATCAAGTTTTAATCCTTTAAAATGGCAAAACAGATGGTAGTGAATTTCATCAATGGTTATTCACCTTAGACTTCCTTTGAATGGCTCATAAGAGATAACTAATGGTCTAAAGCCAAAAGCTTACCAAATATTGGCAACTCAAAGTCATTCCAGGTGATAAACTCACCTTTCAATGGCCATTGAAATTGGTTCTAACGGATTAATGCAAAACTTGGAATTGAAAACCTCACCTTCCAATAGCTCGTAGGAGATAACTAATGGATAGAAATCCAAAAGCTTATCAAGTATTGGCCGTTGGAAGTTGTCCAAAGGAAATAAAAACCAAACTTTGCATTAATGAACCATTAATGAAAAACGACTACCTTACCTTCCAGGTGCGAGAAATTTCTATGGGATTGCATCCAAGCCATCACATAGCATCCATACTTTGAGAAACTAAAAGTTTTAGCCAATCATCCTCTGAGGAAAAGTCCTCAGAGGCTATTTGGCTACTAAGAAAATAAAAATGGGGAAGAACAGGAGAAGAGAGAAAAACAGAGCTTTATATATTTCTAAGTTAATGTACAGAGGATCGATCCCCCAATATCTTTTGGAGGCGTTGTGCACCTCTATATATAGCAAAATTACAAGATAAAGCCTTATGTCAGCTGAATACAAGGTTACAAAAGGAATTTACACGAGAAAATATCAAGCTAAAAATATCTGGGAAGTCGGTGGTGCGTGCGTGGAGAAACAGAGGAAATTTGGCAAGGTAAAAGGTTACTTGCGAAATTTTGGCAAGGTAAAAGGTTACTTGCGAAATTTTGGCAAGGTAAAAGGTTACCTTGCGAAATTTTCGCAAGGTGAATTACTCATGATGCGAAGTGCCATATTTTCGCATCATGAATAAATTCACCTTGCCAAATTTGGCAAGGTGCATTTTCACCTTGCGAAAATTGCATTTTGGCAAGGTATTTTGCCTTGCCTTGCGAAATGGCTATCCCTTTGTTTGTGCTCGTGTTTCCACTTGAAATTCAAGCCTGTAAACTTCCAAAATCCTTGCTTTAACTTGTCCAAGTAGCTCCTCCATCATTTGGCATGCTTGAATTGATTCATAAGCTGATAAGAACATGTAAACTTGCCACAAAATGGTTAAAACCAATTACTAAGGACCTTAATGAATTAATTGGGTTAAATGAATATGATTACTACTCAAAGGTGCTTAAAACCATTATAATTAGGTCTACAAAATAGCACTTTTTGGTAGTAATCACATCAACATTAGTTAATTATAATTAAAGAAAAGAAAACCAAAAAAATAAAAATAAAAAAGTCAATTTGGGTGACCAATCTTTGTTGAAAAATTAAAAACCAAACAAAAGTTGATCAATACAAAAAAAAAAAAAGAGAAAAAAATTGTATGAAGTAGACATTTTGTCTTTTTGAGATTATTGATGGAAGTGTAATAGACTATAAACATGTCTATGAGAATCAATCCCAATGAGTCCTAAAACATATCTATGAGACTATTGTTGAATAGAGATTTAAAATAAAATAAAACCATGTCATAAAGAAATGATATTTAAGTATTAATAAATAGGAATTGGATACATATAAATAAAATTTAGATTAAAGAAGAAATGAAACTATTTTTATTATGTGGTTGTTTTTAATGGACCGCCAATTTTTTAAAAAATTATATATATATATATATATATATATATATATATATATATATATATATATATATATATATATATATATATATATATTCCATAGAAAAATTACTTTCTAATACCATAGAATCACCCTAATTTCAAATTGAGATTTACTATCTTAAATTTTAAATTTTTTAAAAATAATTTTTAAGGGCATGAACTAAATCTATATTTTTTGTGAAGAATTTATATTCTTTATATGGAAGTTTTTATCGATTTTTATTTTTAAAAACAAAAAATAAGAAGCACTTAGAGTGTATTTGACAATGATTTTAAGAAGTGATTCTAATCTTTCTAATACTTGAAAAATAAAAATTCTTATATGTTGAAACAATTGCAGAATACACTTTTAGTAAGTAATGATATTAATTTCTTCGAAGAGAGAGATTTACATTTAGGATAGAAATAAATAAATAAAACAAGGATAAAAATTTATTTTTTAAAAAAACTTTTAACTTCTTGTACTTTATCATTACACACTTTTTTCATTAGATGCTTTAAATAATTTTTATTAAATAAAATTATATTGATGGAGGGCTAATTAACTTTGCTTAGGGTGAGAAAGATAGAGATAAAATTGAAGTGGGTACACATCTAAAACAAAAATGAAATAAAAAGTAAAGATGAAGATAAGATTGAGGTGGGTTCACAACTAAAAAAAGAATGAAATAAAAAGTATGAGATGAATTGACCAAAGCTTATCCCTTCTTCCAAATAGTAAAAGCAAAGCCTAGTAGTTAAAGTGATGACATTAGTCCTATTCAAGGCCCCACTTGCATAATTGCTACATCTTTTTGACTTGATTTTAGTTCAATTTCACTAAAATGAAATAATTTATTTGAGCCCAAAAATCCAAATCCAAATCCAACCCACTTATTTATATACATTATTGGCATGGAATGAGAAAAGTTATAAAGTGAGAAAATTTGATCATATGATAAATAGTGATTTTTCAAAGTTGGAGTCAATCCAATGCCCAATGGCTATAAAAGAAAAAGGAAAGATGTGGAAATTATAGTGGAATCTCGAAACAAATTTTTGAGGTTTGAGGTGATGTGACAACCGTTTCCAAGTAATTGCCTAAGAATGTGAGATGTTGTTGCATTGAAAATTGATATTAAAGCTCACTGGGTAATGGTAAGAATTGCTTTACATAAAGACAAATAATAAATACATCCCACTTTTTCAAAAAGTTTATGAGTGAATAAAACTTTTAGAGTAGGATGAATGCATTTCACGTGAGTCATGTCCTAGATATATTTTTAGAATTTTCTAGCAGGATGTCGAGGAAAACTCTATGATGAGTGTTTTCTTTCTAGTTAAGGTAGGTCCAATTTGGTGCAATTCGTCAATATAATTCAAACCCAACATATGTTTTAAGGATTTGAATTGAGTAAAATCGTCTTTAAATTAAATTAATCATATGAATCAACGTAACCTGTTTAATAAATAGATTATTTTTAGGTCAATCTAGATAACCCACATTTGACTTGAATTAACTTATTTAATAATGGTATTGATTAACCTAATAATAACTTTAACTTATTGAACTTATATTTGACTCATGTAAATTTTTTTTTTTTCAATAATTATGTCATAATTGGGCCATAAACATGACATATTAGAATATTAACCATATTATTTCATTCAACATTTAATTTGACTTGATTATGAAATAACATCTTATTATTAAATCGGTTGAGCCGGTTATAATGTATCACCTAGATAATAATTATATGGTATTTGAGTTTATGTTTTAAATTTTGATTATTATTCATGTCATGTTTGGGTTGAGTTATTTAGTGGAGGATCTAACCTTTGATATAACACAAACACAACCGACTAACTTAAATTGCCATCATCACTTCTACTAATAAGTGATTTGTTTATTATAATTAAGAAAATTGAGAAGATATAATTTATTTTTTAATTTTAAATGCATGATTAAAGTTAATTATAACTTTTAAAAATTTTATAATTCATATTCCATCCAAACTAACAAAATATTAGAAATCTTCAATGGTTTTGTCTACAATAAATATGTTGTGTTAAATTATCCCCTTCTCTACTAACCAAAACATGTTCTTTCACAATCAAATATCAACATGTTTGAGCAGCCGGTGAGACATCTCTTGACAATGAGGTGAGAGGTAGAAACAAGAAACATACCTATATTCAAGAGAAGTGGTGTTTCTTCATTTGCTTTAGACAACATTCATTTAGTCTAAACTTGAAGGCGGATTGCTAGAATTTGAGCTCTTGGAAAGACATAAGAGAAGTACATTTGGAAATCTGAAAGAAGCCTAGAGACCTATTGCTACTTGTGAATCATAGTAATCAGAAACAATTCCATATAATCCTGCAATTCTAGACCTTTGATTTTCTCTGTTCCATTTTGCCAAGAACAATTCTAGAATGTTTTTCTTTATTGAGTCGTAATGATTTTATTATTAGGATTTAATTGTATTCATTAGGTTTGCAAATCACAAAAACAGTATTGTGCCTATGAATATTTTCCTCTTTGATCATGTAAAGTTGGAAAACAGTTATGGAATTCTATGATAGCACAGTACATTGATCCACACGATTTGTGGCATGACAATTTAATGAAATTACAAAAGTGTAGCACTCATGGGTATGTCATGTGAACCTTTTTCAATGGAGCTACTTGTTTAAATTTACATGGGTGAATTGTCACACCAATATCCTCTAATGAACCTTGGGTTCTTTTTTCTGTTTCTTCCTCTCTTGGTCAAGCCAAACAATTTGTCTTTATAAGGACTTCATGTTACTAATAAGCAGCATCTTATGTTCTCCTTCTCTTCATCTCCTTGTCAAGACACAACGATCTGATGCATTTTGCATTGGGTTGCTTCCTCTCCTCTCCATTTCCTTCCTCCTTGAGGCAAAATTGCATCATTTCTTAGTTTTGATTATGTTTCTTTTTATCATTATGAGAAAGCATCATTGTAAGATGTACAAGAAACGTGTTGCGGTGCATTATCCCCTCCTCTACCACCTAAAATCTGTTTTACACGATCATAAGGACCAAGGTGTTTTAAGCATCAGGTAAGGCATTTGTTGACAATGATGTGAGAGATAGAGACAAGCAACATACCAGTATTCAAAATACATGATGTTCTTCTTTTTCATTTGACAACATTCATTTAGTCTGAACTCCACATTTGGGCAACTCAGAATCTCCACCTTCATTAGGATTGTTAGAAGTTGGCTTCTTAGAAAGACATGGAAATGGGGCATCTAGAAATCTGAAAGAATTCCAAAGGCTTGTTGCTACTTTTGAATCATTCCAATTAATAACAACTTTAAAAGATATATACAAATCTGTCCCTGGGAAAGAGATGTGTCATGTGCATATGCAACCATCTCTCTAATAGACTCAGGGTTGTGCACCATCATGGTAGTTTCTTATATATTACACCATATTAATTGTAGATATCCAACTACCAATATCACTACACCTGAATGAACTAGGAGCTATGCTGAAAGTGAAGTTGGACAACCCATCATCGAAAGAATCCTGTAGGAATACCCCAAAATGAAAATTTTATTAGCATAAATGAATTCACCCAAATTAAGGATAAAGTTGCCTAAAAAGCTTGTGAGGCATGTACCGGATATTCGGCTCAATTTAATCTCTGTTGGAAAGTTAGATGATGAGGGCTACAACAACAATTTCAGTGATGGAAAATGGAAGCTCTCCAAAGGTTCTCTAGTGGTAGCAAAAGGAAAGAAGACTTGTTCTCTTTACACTGTGCAAGCAAAAATCTGCAAGGGTGTTGTGAATACCTTAGAGAATGACTCATCCACCGATTTATGGCATAGAAGGCTTGGACATATGAGTGAGAAAGGATTGCAAGTTTTATCCAAGAAAGAGCTTCTAGCGAGGATAAAAGGTACGCCTTTGAAAACATGTGTTCATTGTTTCCATGGTAAACAAAATAGAATATCATTCCGTAGAAACATTGCATCTAGAAAATCTCATGTTCTAGATTTGATACATTCTGATGTATGTGGTCCTTTGAAAGTTAGGACACTTGGTGGTGCTTTATACTTTGTCACTTTTATTGATGATCACTCGAGAAAAGTTTGGACTTATACACTGAAAACTAAAGATCAAGTTCTAGATGTGTTTAAGCATTTTCAGGCCAAGGTTGAAAGAGAAACTGGTAGACAGTTGAAATGTGTCCGCTCGGATAATGGTGGTGAATATATTGGACCATTTGATCAGTATTGCATTAATCATGGCATCAGGCATGAAAAGACAGTAAAAAAGACACCTCAACAGAACGGGGTTGCAGAGAGAATGAATCGCACCATTCTTGAGAGAGTCAGATGTTTGCTCTCACATTCTAAATTGCCAAGATCTTTTTGGGGTGAGGCAATGAGGACAGTAGTTGATCTTATCAATTTATCTCCTTGAGTTCCGTTGAATGGTGATGTGCCAGAGAAAGTTTGGACAAGGAAGGAAGTCTCCTATGATCACTTGAGGGTATTCGGCTGCAGAGCTTTTGTTCATATTCCAAAAGATGAGAGGTCCAAGCTTGATCCAAAAGCAAAGCAGTGCATATTTATTGGCTATGGGCATGAAGAATTTGGCTACAGGTTGTATGATCCAGTTGATAAGAAAGTTGTCAGAAGCCGAGATGTTGTTTTCTTGGAATATCATACTATTGAAGACATTGACAAGCTTGAGTCAGCTGAGTCTAGTACTAATGATCTTGTTGATTTAGATCCTCTTAATCCACCTGTTATTCATGATATTGATGAGGAAGTGCAGACACCTCATGATGATGCAGCGGAAGATGATGTTGAGCCAGAGATTGAGGGGGAACAGTCAGCCCAAGAGCCACTACCACAGACACCGTTGAGGAGATCTACCAGAGAAAAACAGCCATCCAGAAAATATTCTTCAAATGAGTATGTGATGATATCATATCAGGGGGAGCTAGAGACTTATCAAGAAGTCTTGAAGCATGAGAACAAAACTGAATGGCTCAAGGCAATGAAAGAGGAAATGAAGTCTTTGCATGAGAATCACACCTATGATTTGGTGAAGCCGCCTAAAGGGAAGAAAATTTTGAAAAATAAATGGGTCTTCAGACGAAAGAATGATGGGAACAGTTCTCAACCGAGATTCAAGGCACGACTTGTTGTGAAAGGTATTGATCAGAGGAAGGGAGTTGATTTTGATGAGATCTTCTCACCAGTTGTGAAGATGTCCTCCATTCGAATTGTGCTTGGTATAGCTGCGAGTATGAATTTAGAAGTTGAGCAGCTTGATGTGAAGACCGCATTTTTGCATGGTGACTTAGAAGAGGAAATTTATATGGAGCAACCTGAGGGCTTCATAGATAAGGGTAATGATCAGTTAGTTTGCAAATAGAAGAAGAGTTTGTATGGATTGAAGCAAGCACCGAGGCAGTGGTACAGAAAATTCGATTCTTTCATGACTGAGCATGGGTATTCAAGAACCACTTCAGACCATTGTGTGTTTGTGAAGAAATATCTAGATGGTAATTTTATTATTCTCTTGTTTTACGTTGATGATATGCTTATTGTGGGCCAAGACACGAGCAAGATTAGCAAGTTGAAGTCAGAGTTGAGCAAGTCCTTTGCCATGAAGGATTTGGGTCCAGCAAAGCAAATTCTTGGGATAAGAATTGTTCGCGACAGATCACATGGGCTGATTTGGTTATCTCAAGAGAATTATGTTAAAAAGGTTCTTGAGAGGTTCAATATGGACAAAACAAAGCCTGTTAATTGTCCACTTGTAGGCCACTTCAAACTTAGCTCAAGTCAGTGTCCTACAAGTGATGAAGAGAAAAATGAGATGCAGAAAATTCCCTATGCTTCAGCAATTGGTTCTTTGATGTATGCCATGGTTTGTACTCGACCGGATATTGCTCACGCAGTTGGGGTTGTTAGTCGATTTCTGTCTAATCCGGGAAAAGAACACTGGGCAGTAGTGAAATGGATTCTGAGGTATCTTCAGGGCACTTCAAAGATGAGTTTGTGTTTTGGTAAAGGCGAGCCTATTCTTGATGGGTTCATAGATTCTGATATGGGTGGTGATGTTGATAGTCGAAAATCTACTTCTGGTTATTTGATTACTTTTGTAGGGGGGGCAGTGACATGGCAATCAAGATTATAGAAATGTGTTGCTCTCTCCACCACAGAAGCTGAGTTCATCGCCATTACAGAAGCCTGCAAAGAATTATTATGGTTGAAGAAATTCTTACAAGAGTTGGGTTTGAAACAAGAAAGGTATGTCCTTCATTGTGATAGTTAGAGTGCAATCCACTTGAGTAAGAATTCTTCATTTCATTCGAGGTCGAAACACATTGATGTTAGATATCATTGGATTCGTGATGTCTTGAATGATAAGTTGTTGCAACTTGAAAAAGTTCACACTGATGATAACACTTCGGATATGTTGACTAAGGCATTGACTAAGGACAAGCATGAGAAGTGTCGACTATTGGCGGGAATGGTCGATTCCTCCACATAAGTCGGGAGGGGGAGAATTGTTGGGTTTCCCTCCTTTGTGGGATTCTTAAATTTACTAAATATGGTTTTGCTATTTTGGCCAACACCTTGGTTAGCACATGACTCTTGGCATATTCAAGATTGGTTTGAAGTCTTCAAGGAAAGAAAAAAAAAACTACAAGTCTTTTGTCTTTTCCTTTGGTTCATCATCTTGGTCGGCAAGAAGACTTTTGGGATACCTTTTTGGTTCAAAACAAAAATCAGCCTTCTTCTTCTCCATTTTTTGGTGCTACACAATCGGCAAGTTTGTTCTTCAAGTAGGTAACGTTTCTTCACTTGATATTTGGGGTTTCTTGCGGTTTGTTCTTGGAGATTTGGTTTACTTTTGTGAGGTATTTTCCTCTTGTGATTTACACCTTGGTGTGTTTGTAAGGCTTATGCCTTTTGGCCACTTTGTAAACTCTTTTGGTGATAGTGGAAGAAACTGACCTCCCGGTCGTCGTGGACGTACCTCAAGTTATTTGAGGGAACCACGTAAATCTTGTGTGCTCATTTATTTTCTGTTATTCTATTTATATTGCTTCCATTGATTTACACTTGTGGGAAAGCCTATTTTTTTTCAACAAATTTGACCAACTATCATAAGGAATTTCTTTCAAAAGAGAGATAAGTAATAAATATCTGTTATTTATTGGAAAAAAAATATTATCATACTATTAATGTGTTTAATTTTTATTTTTTTTTTAAATAGAGATTGTTATATCTTTTTGTAAAAATAAGTTTCCTTATAAAATAAGAAAAAGTGGTAGAAGTATTTCTATAAATATTTTATTAAGAGAAAAAACTATAACATGAAGAAAAACATGTAAAGTTTATATTTAAAAGATAGTGATATGGGAAAGAGTGGAAAACATTCCTTGGAATGACGACATGTGATTCAAAGTAAAATCTCATTTTTGTTTTCTATAGTCCTTATGACTTTTGGTTTTTCTATTGAGTGCCAATAAATAAAAGAAAAAACCCTCCTTTTTTGAAAGTTCATTTGAACAGTTGTTTGAAGAAAAAATCTTTATTAATCCAAACCCTATCAACTTATATATGACCTATTACATGACTATGAAGTTTTTTAAAGTAATTTTAAAGACAACCAAAAAAAAATTGATATGATAAATGATTAAAACCACTTTATATTCTAATAGTATTTTCTATCATATAACATCTTAGTGAAATGTTTCATAACAAAATGAATTATTCTATGAATATGACTTTGGATTCCAAATTTTGAACTTTCTAATGCCTTAACTTAGTGGTGAGTCTCATAGAAAATGAAAGTTATGGAGAAGTAGAATGTGGACGTACTTTTTGACTTAATAAACTGATGTTACAACACCTTCAAGTAATTACCTTAAAAATGATATGTCATTGCATTGAAAATGATATTAAATTTAATGGAGAGATAATTTATAAAAATATCACTAATTTTTTAAAAAGAATAATGTGACCTTACTGTTGTGTTAGGTTGGAAAGAAATTTATGCTGGTGTTAATTTATTTATTTATTTTGCATATTGTAAGGTCTCAAACTCGTTTAGAAATATGAACAATGATGAAGAGTTAAAAATTTAAAAACATTAAATGTATGGTTAAAGGTATGGTTAAAGCTATGTTTAGATAGTTGAAATTGCAACCAAAAAAACAAGAAAATGAAAGAAGTTCAAATTTTATTTGATTATCTTAAAAATATGAAATAAATTACATATAATGAAAATTGTTTAGAGTTTTATATACTTTTAATATTTACTCTTTACAAAAAAGAAAAAAAAGCAAGTCAATTTTAATGAACTTATGGAAAATATTAAACTTAAGCTTAATTTTTTATTTTTCTTGATTTTTCTTTCCTTCCATAATTTTCCTTCACAATCTTTCCCACTTTATTCAAACTTTCCATGGTCTATACTTTATACATGTTTTATCTCCTTTTTAATTAAAAAAATTTAAATTTTCCAATTAAAATTCCAAGATAGGCTAATAAAAACTTAAAATTAATATTACATTTTAAACAAACTAGATTGATTTGATAGATGATTCAAATCAAACCTAAATTCAAACTTAACCCATTCAAATTTAGCCTCTAATGTGAGGTATTTGACCCAAACTTAGCTCAAACTCATTTTTACCTACTAAAGTTAGGCTTAAATTGACTCATAGTACTTTTAGTTGAGTTGATTAGGTTGTATGATCATAACTAGGTTTGGTAAGGTTGAGTTAGTTTGAAACTATTCATAATTTTTTTTCTTTTTTATACTTCTTTTATATCATAATTTTAAAAATTAAATTGGATAACTTTTCAACATAATAACAAAAATAAATCAATTTATGTATCCGTCCAACAAAAATGAAATAATACAATTAAAATTCAACATTTTTCTTTAAAAACTAAAAAAAATAAAAACACACACACATACAAAATAGGTATCATTATATAAAATAATATAAATTATAAATATATAAAATTAGGTTTGGGCTAGCTTGGGTTGTCAAACCTTAGCCTAAGTAGTTTCACGATTCTCTACTACTTGTAAAAGTTTTTGGTAAATTTTATTAAAATTAATAAAAAAGAAAAAAGAAATAAAATGTTTTTAAAAAATATAAATGCATAATTAAAATTATGCTAATGAAACAAAGGGAAGCAAACAAGATCAAAATTTTTCTCTCAAAAGGTGTAGTGTAATGACTTCAATTTTTAAGTTTTGAAGGTCAATCTGCCTTCA
Source organism: Vitis vinifera (assembly GCF_030704535.1). Taxonomy (NCBI): domain Eukaryota; kingdom Viridiplantae; phylum Streptophyta; class Magnoliopsida; order Vitales; family Vitaceae; genus Vitis; species Vitis vinifera. The sequence continues at coordinate 18,466,442 of NC_081817.1, forward strand.
ATTATAGAGATAAGAAGCTTGTAGAGAATAAAAAATATATAGCAAGTGGGTATATATAGATATAAAATATATATATATATATATATTGTATGCATCCCACTTTTGTCACGAGCAAACCCACTAGTAAACCTTTATCATCTTATTATATAACAAGTGGGTATAACTAGATATAATAAAAATAGGTCCTTGTTTATTAAATTCAAAAGTTTATGATCATCACTTAGCATTTAACAAAGTGGTACAAATGAAGGTAAAAATAGTAGTATAGTCAATATTTTCCTACAAAAAAAGTTACTTAATTTAAAGAATATTATAATTGATGTGTGATTTTTATTTTTATTTTTATCAAGAAGCGATTTTAGAGATAAGTTTTTATCAAGAAACAATCTTCAATGTTAATTTACCATCATTATCTCTAATATTGTACCATTGAATGCAATTGCAAAACATCTATGTAATTGTTAGTAAAAAAATTTTCATGCTTATTATGCAATATTTGTTTTAATTTTCAAGTTGCAATTATATAGTCTAAAGGTTGAGGTTCTTAGATAATTATTGTTTTGATGAGAAGTCTAATCATGTTGTTGTTGCTCATGTCACTTTAATTAGACCAAGTTTAATGATACTTTAGACCATATTTAAGGATCCTTTTCAAATATCTATCTAACCTTTGGTATGCAATTTGAAAAGAGGATGGAGAGAGGATGGTTGTTCTCCATAATCCATTAATAAATAAATAAAAATAATTATATTTAGCAGGAAAATGAAAAATTATTGAGATCATTAACAAGTAATTTTGGTAAAACTTGATATTTAATGAAGTAAGATGACTTTAAGTTAAATTAATTGTAATTAAGTCATTAAGTCTTAGTTATTAAGACGATTTCTCAAAATCATTTTTAAATTTATTCTTAAAATTAAGTCATGAAATTGATTTATCATCACCCTCTAAAGTCTTTTCAATTTTGTACATTTTTATGATACATATTTAATCATGCATAAACAATAAAAAAAAGGTGTTACCTCAAAATTTTTAATTCAAACTCCTCCAAGATTATTCATGACTAAAATTCATTAATTAATTTACATTACAAGCTTTGAAAGAAACTTGTTTTAGAACATAAAATTGATAGAGATAGTACATATTTTAAACTTTTAATTAAAATAAAAAAATCACAACAAAATAATTTGATGGATGTTTTAGTATTCGAAAATATCATAAGTCATTTGGTCATGATTTTAGAAAAGTTAGAAATGTTCTATAATGCTTAAAAACATTTTTGTTACAAAAATTAAGTATTTGATAAAGTTAAAATTCATTTTCTAGGTAATTGGTGGTGCCTATGAAATATTTTTTTTGGTTATACAAATTTATTAGTGTGAGATGATATGCAACAACTTTAAAGTATAGCAATTATTGAAGTTTGGACCAACCATATATGTTAAAGGTGCTTCACTCCACCTTCTCATTTTGTATAATCTTGTACCCTAAAAGATTTGAAATGAGTCTTATTTATAAACATTATAAATAATGTTGTGGACCCCGTATTTCAGCTCATGCGTTTTCCACTCGATAGCGAGCTCGATTTTTGTTTAAAAAAATGACTTGGAGTCGCCACTTATTTTTGTTTTATTTTTAAAAGGGTAAACAAAATAAAAAAGAAAACTCTAAGTGTAACTCCTTATTTTGGAAAAGGTGGTCTATGGAAAACCGGATCAGGCTTGGGGGTCAGGTACATCAGGAAGGTACGGTAAAGATCGTAGCCCCCCTCTAAGTCCCTAAAGTCGGGTCTCTACTAATAAAAGGAAGCTGACGTGGCGATCAATAGGAAAATCAACATATACTCAAATCGATCATGCACACATGAGAATCAAAACATGCATAGAAAATGACCAGAATGGGAATGGATGCATACCTGAGCCACGAACGAGCAATGCGCTATCATAAAAATGGGGTCAGTGTATAATAAAGAGCACAAAACTTATCACATGCGTCACCAAATAGAAATGAAAACTGTTCGAGGGAAAATTGAATTTTTGAAAATTGGAGTTTTAGAGATTATTTGAAAATTGGAGTTTTAGATATTGTTTGAAAATTGGATTTTTAGAAATTAAATATAAGAATGAGAATTTTAGAAATTAAATTTGAAAGAAATTGGAATTTTGAAAATTATTTGAGAATTTGAGATTTTTTTTTTAGAAATTAAATTACGAAAATTGAGACTTTAGAAATTAAATTTTGAAAGAAATCAGAATTGAAAGTTATTTGAGAAATAGAAACTATGAAAATTGAATTATAAAAATTGGAAATCTTGGAAATCGTTCGAAGGCAGAATTTTTAAAAATAAATGAATAAAATGATAATAATAATAATGATAATAATAAACAAGTAACGAAATAAATGCGAGAATTGGAACATTGGAAACTGAAAAAAATTAAGTTCGGAAATTGGAAAATTGGAATTTCAGATAACTAAATTTGGAAATCGGAATTTTGAAGAATTATTTAAAGACGAAATTTTAATAAACGAATAAGTGAATAAATAAATTAATGGAATAATAATAATGACGAAATAATAAAGATTAGGTAAATAATTGCGAAAAATAAAATTTTAGATATTGGAGATTGAATTTAGAGATTGAAAATTTTAAGAAATTATTTAGAGATGATATTTTTAATAAATGAATAAGTGAAGAAATAAATGAATGGAATAATAATAATGACGAAATAATAAAAATTAGATAAATAATTGCGAAAAATAGAATTCTAGAGATTGAAATTTGAATTTAGAGATTGAAAATTTGAGAAATTATTTAGAGATGAGATTTTAAATATATGAATAAGTGAATAAATAAATGAACAAGATAATAATAATAACGAAGATAATCATTTAAACAACTGAATGTGAATAGTGAGATTTTTTAGATTGGAAATTAAATTTGGAAAATAGAATTCTAAAAAATTGAACTTTAATTATTGGAATTTGTAAAATAAATAAATGGAATGATAATAATAATAATTAAAATAATATTTAAACGAATGAACATGAATAGTAGAATTTTTTAAATTGAAGATTAAATTCGAAAGTCGGATTTTTGAATAATTGAACTTTAATGATTTGAATTTTTAAAAGAAATAAATAAATAAATATAGAATAATAATAATAATAACCAAAATAATGTTTAAACGAATAAACATGAATAGTGGAATTTTTAAGATTGAAAATTAAATTTACAAATCAGATTTTTGAAGAATTGAACTTTAATGATTAGAATTTTTTTTTAAAAAAAATAAATAAATATAAAATAATAATAATAATAACAAAAATAATGTTTAAACGAATGAACGTGAATAATGGAATTTTTTAGATTGAAAATTAAATTCGAAAATCATATTTTTTAAGAATTGAACTTTAATCATTGGAATTTTTAAAAGAAATAAATAACTAAATATGGAATAATAATAATGATAATAAAAATAATGTTTAACGAATGAACGTGAATAGTGAAATTTTTTTGAGAATAAAAATTAAATTCGAAAGTCAGATTTTTGAAGAATTGAACTTTAATGATTAGAATTTTTAAAATAAATAAATAAAATAATAAAAATAATATTTAAACGAATGAACGTGAATAGTGGAATTTTTTATATCGAAAATTAAATTCGAAAGTCAGATTTTTGAAGAATTGAACCTTAATGATTTGAATTTTTTTAAAATAAATAAATAAATAAATATGGAATAATAATAATAATAACAAAAATAATGTTTAAATGAATGAACGTGAATAGTGGAATTCTTGAGATTGAAAATTAAATTCGAAAATCAGATTTTTGAAGAATTAAACTTTAATGATTGAAATTTTTAAAAGAAATAAATAAATAGAAAATAATAAAAATAATGTTTAAACGAATGAACATGAATAGTGGAATTTTTTTAGATTGAAAATTAAACTCGAAAGTCAGATTTTTGAAGAATTGAACTTTAATGATTGGATTTTTTTTAAAAGAAATAAATAAATAAATATAGAATAATAATAATAACAACAGAAATAATATTTAACGAATGAACGTGAATAGTGAAATTTTTTATATTGAAAATTAAATTCGGAAGTCAAATTTTTGAAGAATTGAACTTTAATGATTGGATTTTTTTTAAAAGAAATAAATAAATAAATATGGAATAATAATAATAACAAAAATAATGTTTAACGAATGAACGTGAATAGTGAAATTTTTTTTAAATTGAAAATTAAATTCGGAAGTCAAATTTTCGAAGAATTGAACTTTAATGATTGGAATTTTTAAAAAAATATATAAGCAAATAAATAAATAGAATAATAATTAAATAAATAAACATGAATATTGGAATTTAAAAATGTGAATTTTAGACAGTTACATGATAACAGAATTTTTTTACAAAAACTATATTTTTAACATATAAAGAAGAAGAATCAAGAGGGCCAAACACTAGGCCAATGGGGTCTACACCTAACAAGCAACGGACTAGGTCCATAAAAACCAAATAGCCTTCAGTAAAGCCCAATCATAGAGGGCCCAAATGAACATTACCAATCAAGTTCAAGGTTCATCATTCATCATTGTGAGAAATCAAATGTGCCAAAGAGAGGCACACAGAAGGTTCATTGAGTTCCATTTCATAAGAGTGTTTGTTCCACATTCTATCCCAGTCCACTAACATGATAAAACAACAGCAAAAACAATAACGCAAGTCAACAAATCTGAATCTTCAATCCTAAAAAAAAAACCAGACCCCTAAAAGGGGAACTAAAATAAAGCCCCCGTTGAAAGCAGCTTGGTCCATTCTCTGAAGACAATAAACGAACAAACACAGAACTCAAAATTTCAAGTTTGCTTAACGAACCTCTGTCTTCTCTCGCTGTGATCTTCCCTTCTGGTCGTTCTCGTTCTCCTTCCTGTTATGGAATCTGCTTCAGCTCCAGGAATCTTTTTTTTTTTTTCAGTTCCCTTCCCTCTCGTTTTCTGCAACCCTTCTCTTCTTGAATCAGCCGACCCACAATCCCTTCTCAAGATACTCCATTTTCAGTTCAGTTTCTCCATAAATATCTCTCTATTTCTTGCTTTCCTTTCGCTCCCCGAAAAAAAATTCCTATGCGCTCAACTCTCCAAAAATTCCCTAGAACCCTCAATCTCCGGAACTGAAAATCTCCTCTGTTTTTCTTATTCCTTCCTCAGCTGAAAATCCCCCGGTCCCGAACCCAAAAATCCTCCACCCAACTCTCCTTTTTTTTTTCTCAATCTCCCCTTTTTCCCGCTACTTCTCGTCCTCTTCAGCCGCCCAAATACTGCTCGCCCCGTCCCATCTCATGGCCGCCCAAAGCAGTCCATTCTGTCATCTCTGGCCGCCACCAACGGCTGACCCTCGGTGTGGTAAAAAGAGGGAAAAAAAAAAAAAAAAAATTCTGTCTCCAAAGGGGTCTACAAATGTATTTAAATATTTGTTTGATTCTTTAAAGATATTATTTTTTAATTAATCAAATAGGAAGATTTGAAAATTTATATTTTGATAGTCTTAATTATTTTAAATATTATTTTTTAATTAAAAATAATATTTAAAAAGATTTAGAAGATTATATTTAAATTATTTTTTTATAGGACTTGATAATTACTTTTTTTTAGTTATTGAATTTATCAATTTTTGTTTTTTCTAACCATTGAGTGTGTGACTCATGTTTTATAGATTTTTTGTTTAAATATTATTTAAAAAAAAAAAAGGGTAACCTACAAAATATTAAAGGTTCTACCATAAAATTGTCAACTAAAATTTGTCTTTTCAAAAGATGAGTTCAATATAAAAAAATAAATTTACATTTTTCATTGAACTCATTTTTTAAGAGATGAGCTTAATATATAAATACTAAACTCTTCTTTCCAAAAGAAAAGTTTGTTGAAAGATACTATACTTGTATTTTCATAAAACAAATTTCATGTAAAAATGTTTAACTTGTTTTTTCAAAAGGCGAGGTTTATATGAAAAGATAAATCTTTTTTTTTTTCTTGAACTTATTGTTCCTAAAAGGTGAGTTCAATGTTGTTGTTGTTTTAATTTAATTTAATTTTTTTTTACCCCACACTATACATGACATTATAGATTTTATTGACAAGAGATATATACTATGTGACAATGTTCAACTTATCATAATTAAATTTAAATATTGATATTTAATTTCTTATTAGTTCCATGAATAATTAACTTAGTTTGAATATACAATGATTTCATTTGGAATAACTTTCTTTTTTTCACTTTAGTGGGAAGCTGAAGTTATAATTTCTCAATGATAATTTTGGGCAATATAAAAATTTTATTAATCATGAAAGAACTTATATTAGTCAAAATAAAGCTTTCATAAAAAGTAAAAAACAAACTTAGCTTCCGTATCTTCATTTTAAACCATAAGCTCTCTGAAGAAAATTTATCAAAGAGAGATAGAAGTCCTTGAGCTTATGAAAGAGTTTTTGACTTCTCAAAAATCAATCCAAATAGGATTGATAAATTGTAGATGGTTATAATATAATATTGCACAATATAAATGTTATTTTCGCTTCTATATTTTCCATGGAATTATTTAATTATTTGAATAAAGATTTTTCCTTCGTTATTTTTTTGTGCCTTTAAAAAATAAAAAATTATTTTAAATCTTAGGCACGATAATGCTTAAGTATTTAATAATTTTAATTAGATAATTAAATTTTATTTTATATATAAAATAATTAATTAAATTTTATATTATATTTTATATATATATAAATTTAATTAATAATTCAATAATTATATTTATTTATGTTTAAATCAAATTAACAATAAGTTCAATGCAACTAGAAAAAGGTAGCATATATTTATTATTTTAAAGTGGATTTTGATTTTAAATTATTGCAAGTGTATTTACTTAACTAACCAATTAGTTGAAGTTCACTCAGCTAATCCTTCAATTTAATCTTGACGTTGACAAGAACCTTGCCGGCAATAATTATAAAAAGAAAAATGCATCAAGCTAAAGCTAATTTTATTAATTCGAGTTTAATAAATTTTAGGTGGGTGCCCTTACCTAATCTTTAAAATTAATCTTCAAGTTGATCATAAGAACTAAGCCAACCATAATTATAAAAACAAAAAAAACGACAAGCTAATTCCATCAATTTTATTCTCTCAAATTTAATAAATTGTAAGTAAGTTCTCTTATCTAATGTTTTAAATTAATCTTGATATAGATAAGAACCTTGCCAACCATAATTATAAAGAGAGAGAAATGACAAACTAATTTAATTGGCTAATTTTAAATAACTCAAGCTTAATAAATTGTAAGTAGGTTAATCTCTTGCCTAACCTTTTAAATTTAATTTTGAGATCAATAAGAATCATATAGGCCATAATTATAAAAAGAGGAAGAACACAAGCTAAAGGAATACAATCACAATCAATTGTATATGATGATAGTGATTACCTTTTAAATCTTCACAAGGTTAGATCTTGAACATGATATGTATTTACATGTGGTAATCATAATGATGATATTAAACAAACAATGGTAGTCATTTTTTCAAATCATTAAAAAATACATAATACAATATTATATATATAATTGCACATATTAAAAGAAAATATATTAAGGGTGATAGAAGTAAGCATATATCATTCAAGTTCTTTTATATTCATAAACTTCAAAAGAGTAGTAAGATCAATATTCAAAAAGTAAAATCAAATTATAATTTAGTAAACTTATTCACAAAAGCATTGTCAACTTCAACTCTCAAGAAGCTTATAGATAATATTGGAATGGGACAACTCAAAGATCTTTACATTGGGTTACTATGAATATAATCATGTCAACATGAGGGGAGCAGATAAATAAGGATGTTTGTAACATCCTATGCCCCTAGGCTAGGGGCAACCTTATCAATTTCACATATCCATAAAAATAATGAAATCACAATCACACACAAGACAATCAATTTTACGTGGAAAAATCTCTTGCTAATATGGAGATACAAAACTATAGGGTCTAAGATCTCTAATCTAATAATCCACTATATTAGATCAAAGTACATAGATTTATCTGATAGCTTTACCCTAAAAACTCACTCCTACCTATAACTTGATTCATGTCTCAATGCTCTAGTGAATTCACCTCAGCCTTTAGGAAGATGCAAGTCCTTGTAACAAACCAAAATTCGATTAGTGAATTCTTTGTTGAGAGTTTGTGAATGATAGAGCAAGTTGGGGTTGATTATATCAAAGCATCCAACCCCAAAACATATTTAGGTAAAGTATATATAAGCCTAAGATCCTAGATGGTTGGAAATGAAATTTTCTTAAAAAATAAAATATCAAATTTTCAAAATTAATTAAGAAAAGAATTTTTGTTTAAAAAATAAAATATCAACTTTCTATAAATTAATTAAGAAATTCTTAAAAAAAATTCTCAAAATTGCCAAAATTTAATTAAAATATTTTAACTCAATTAATTTTAAAATTTCATATCCAACTCTACCTTAATATAAAAATAACTTGCCTTTAATAAATATTTTTACACTTACTTGTAACAATATGGTTAAATGAGTAGTAACATTTAATCTTCAATGGAGTAAAAAAATTCCTATACTAGAACAAAAAAGATTTCTTACTGGAACTAAAATCAAATTGACAACATCTAACAATTATTATAGACTTCAATATATTTTTAAAATTATTTTATAAATATATTCTATTAAGTAAAAGAGCCCCAATAATTGCCACGTATCCGAGCCATCTCTTACCAATAATTGCATACAAGGGCTCCGCTTGCAGACACCTAGCTAGCCTACACCCCATGTTTTTTCCTTTTTTTATTTCCCATGAAAGAAATGTATAGAATTATGGTTTTATTTTATTCTATGGCATGTACCAAGAGATGGAAAGAGATTATCAGGAAATTGACTTTCCTTTAATATTATAGAAAATGTGAGAGCAAAATTTTTTATTTGGCATGTCTCAAATGGTATCACATGTTCACGCTCAAATCTCATTTGTTTACATTAAAGTCTCATTTATTTGTCTTTTTATTTCTTGATCCAAATTATTTATATTTTTATTCAATAATCTAATTTTATCACTTGATGGCTTAGTATTTTCCTTTTATCTTTAGAGGCTACAATATTTTCAATAACTCAACTTCCATTTTCTATTTCATTGTCCTATCTCAAGACCCATTTCAATGATATCTCTTTCTTTTGAAAAGAAAGTTAGTCAATCATTCATCAAATAATTATAATTTTTTTATAATAGATAAAAATATCATTAATAACACTTAATTGCAAAATATTTTAATAAGAAGTGAAAAGATTATATCTAATTTGTTTCTTTGTCTTAAATTTAAATAGATCTTTATTGAATTTTAAATAGAACTTAAACTCATTAAGATTAAATTGTTTATTTTTATTAATATTTAAATATTCTTAAACATTAAATTACTTGTTCTTATTAATGTGTTAATATTGTTATGTGTTAAACAAATATTTTTCTATCCTTAAAATAATAATTTGTATCTTCTTAGTTTTTATAAAAAGATAAATCTAAGGTTATTATAATATTTTTATGTTATACATCTTTACGAAAGAATTTTCAAAGTCTTGGACCTTTTTTGGATCCTTGTCATCTATTTATGCCTTCTTTGATAATTTTTTGGAGCATTCAAATATATGTAAAATCCAGATTATTAAATAAGAATTTTGACCGTTCAAACATATATAAAATCTAGATTATTAAATAATGATAAAATAAAAATACTTAGAACTCTTATGGTACGTTTTATAAAAAATAAAAAAAAAGGAAAGAATTTGAATATCTTATGGTACGTTTAAAAGAAAATAAAAAATGTGGACATTAAAGTGGAATGTAAACACAATTTTAAAGTAAAGTGAGATGATGTTATAGCTCCTTAATTAATATGGACAAATTTTATGGTGTAAAAATTAGAACGACACAATGGTGGTGGGCCTCCCACCAAAAACTAAAAAATGTCAAATTAAGCATATGATCTGCTTGGAAGTGGAGCACTTAACCTAAATTATTTGTTTACATCTTTGTAAGTTTCTCCCATATATTTGTAACTTATTTCTATATATTATTGAAGGAAAAGATTTTGGATCATGCATGTAATCGTTAGAGAGGGTTTCCAATCAAGATTTAAATTTGGTTGTTGCATCCTTAATGTAAGAAGTTTAAAAAACCTGGAACTAATCTAGTTCATTGGATCTTAACAATATATATATATATATATAAGATTTTAAAATTGTTTAGATAAGTATAATAATTTGTAAATAAGAGTTAAGTGTATAAAAAAACAAATGAGCAACTACTTTGATTACTTTAATACAAATTTTCCACGCAATGACTTGTAACTTCAAGATAATTAATTGAAGTTGTTGTAACATCACATCAAATCTTAATAATTGTGTTTATATTTTACTTTAATTTTCATTTTCATTTGGACCCATAACTAGCAAGGATGAAAATTTTCATATATATCGGCAAAATATCTCGGATATATCGTGTATCAGGAGTGCCAATATAAATTTTCACTGGCCCAATTTTTCCATTTTTATTGTCGATTCACCAATATATCAAGTTGCTGCTACTAGGCCTCGGTCAAACACGGTAAAAAATCAAGCTGTTGTTGAGGGGATTTGAACCTGACAATAACCGCTAGAGCAAGTTGCTCTTTGATAAAAGTTATACACCAAATTGTATATATAAGAACATTAAAAATTATTTTATTAAATAAATTAATTTTAATTATTTTATTTTTGCATTTGATTTAATTTATTACCAAAAATGTAAAAACATAATTTTTTATATTTTTTATGTAATCTATATATTTATCAAATATAAAAAATATAAATATTAAAAAAATTATACATATTTTATTATTTATTTGATATAATTGAATACATTTAAATTAAAATTGATCCTAATTTTAATATTTTAAAATTAAACATATTATCATATTATTGTTGTAAAAGAATGTTGTGCAACTTAATAATAAATGTATGGTTATAAAATATATTTTTTTATTGATGCATACAATATTATTATCAAATATGATAAATTATATATATAAAAAATTTTTGAACAAAATAAATTTAAAATGTCTATTATACTTTCAAATTCATTTTTATGAAGTTTTTCTTATATTTTTAGGAGTTTTGATAATTTTAAGTCTATTAATATTTTTTTCTAAAATGTCTATCGATATATCTCTAATATATCTATAAAATCAATATATTAATATATCCGTTATTACCGATATTTTCATAATTCATCAGTAGCAAGTTCGAATTGACTCAAACATTAGGATCCAAAAGTCACCATAGAGACATTGCATTGACACAACCTAGAGAAGCTTCCAAGTGGACTGCACATGCTAACATGTCTTGGAGGGTTGAAAATCAATGGTTGTCCAAAGTTGGTGTCATTTCCAGAGTTAGGGTTCCTGCCCATGCTTAGACATCTTGTTATTGTTAGTTGTGAAGGTCTACAATGTCTATCCAATTAGATGATGGTGATGAAGGATGGTAGTATTAACAGTAGCAACATGCGTCTCTTTGAATACTTGGAGATAGATACGTGCCCATCTCTCATTGCTTTTCCAGACGTTGAGTTACCCACCACGCTTAAGGAACTCAAGCTATGGAGGTGTGAAAAACTGGAGTCTCTACCGAGGGGATGATGCACCATGATTCAAACACCACCACCACCACCAGTGATGGTCTTCATGTCTTGGTCATTGGGGTATGCCCATCTCTCACATTCCTCCCCACAGACAAGTTTCCCTCCACCATCAAGAAACTTTATATTATGAATTGTACACAACTGGAGTCAATTTCAGAAAAGATATTATTACAAGGAAAAATGGAGAGAAAAATTGGCAGATTCTCTTTTCATTGATTGAAAAAATGAGCTGTATAGAGAGCACCAAAACAGAGTAGCAAAAATGTCTTTTATAATAGAAGTCACGCATAAGGAGTTGTAGAGCTCTGTAGAGAAAAAACAACCTAACCAACTATTGGTTATAACAGAAAAAATAAAATAAAAATAAAAAACTAAAACTAATATGCTAAAATTCTCCCTCAAGATGGAGAATATAGATCATGAATTCCCATCTTGCCCAAGAGACCATGAAATTGATTGGGATGGAAAGCCTTAGTAAGAATGTCAGCAAGTTGGTTTTGTGAGGTAACATGTAGAGTCTTGAGAATCATAGCTTGAATCTTCTCTCAAATGATATGACAATCAATCTCAATATGTTTGGTGCGCTCATGGTAGACTGAGTTTGTTGCAATGTGGATAGCAGCTTGGTTGTCACAATAAAGAACAGTTAGCCCATGATGGGCTATCTTCAAGTCGTGAAGAAGAGACAAGAGCCACAGAATCTCACAAGTAGTGTTGGCCATGGATTGGTACTCGGCTTCAACAGATGAGCGAGAGACAATCGGTTGTTTCTTGGACTTCCAAGAGATGAGGGAGGTCCTAAGAAACACACAAAAACCAGAAATAGAACGATGAGTGTCAAGACAAAAGGCCCAATCAGAATCTGCGAAGGCTTTGAGTTGCACTTTGGAATTTGATGAAAAGAAAAGTCCTTGGTCTAGGGTTCGCTTGATGTACTGTAAAATGTGAAAAACAACCTGAAGATGTGGCTTGCAAGGGGCTGCTAAGAATTGGCTAAGACGATTTATAGAATAACTAAGGTCAGGACGAGTAATAGTAAGATATAGCAGCTTACCAATGAGTTACCTATAGTTGGTAGGATTTTCAATCAAGTCACCATCATCTTGAGATAGTTTCAAATTAGGATCCATGGGAATGGTGGTAGGTTTGCAACCCAAATGTTCAGTGTCTGAGAGCAATTCCAACGCATACTTGCATTGACAAATAGAGATACCAACAATAGATCGAGCCACTTCCAAGCCTAGAAAATATCTGAGTGGCCCCAAGTTCTTCATCTTAAACTTGTAGTTGAGGCGATGCTTTAAAGTATCCACAATAAGTTGATCATTACTAGCAATAATGATGTCATCAACATAGATCAAAAGAGCTAAGAAAGAAGTACCTTGATGTTTTGTGAACAAGGTGTGATCACTAGTTGATTGAACAAAACCTTCTGATAAGAGAGCATTGGAGAACTTGTGGAACCATTGATAGGAGACCTGTTTCAAACCATAGATAGACTTATGCAGCCTGCACACAGCATTAGGAGGCAAATGTTCCCCCTCATGGCAAGTGTATCCAGGGGGAAGACTCATGTAAACTTCCTCCATAAGGTCACCATGAAGGAATGCATTAGTGACATCAAGTTAAGTGAGAGACCAACAATGAATTGCAGCTAAAGAAAACAACATTTTAACAGTAACTAGCTTGGCAACAGGAGATAAGGTATCAAGATAATCAATACCTTCTTGTTGTGCAAATCCCTTAGACACAAGGCGTGCTTTGTATCTATCCACAGTGCCATCAGCTCGAAACTTGACTTTGTACACCCATTTACAACCAACCACTTGTTTGCTAATGGGAAGAGAGCAAATGGACCAAGTGTCATTGCTTTCCAATGCCTGCAATTCAATATTCATAGCATCGCGCCACACTTGAGACTCAATGGCCTGAGAGAATGATGTTTGGTTTTGTTTGAGAACTAATGGTGAGAGCAAGTTCATGGTATGGCCTGGAAAGCTTGTGGTAACTCAAGCAAGAGGAAATAGGATATAGAGAAGGCTTAGAAGAAACATGTCCAATGAGGTAATAGTGATAATTAGACAAGTAAGTTGGTTTTGTGGTGACACGATGTGGACATAAGGCTGTTTGAATTGGGGCTAGTGAGGAAATGCACTCTGGACTATGGGAAGAAGACATGTTGGGCTGACTATAAAAAGGCTCGGAGATGGACTGAATTGGCTTAGAAAAGACACGATCATTAAACAAATCAATTCATGAAAAATGACATTCCAAGAAATGTAGATCTTATTGCTTTCTAAGTCAAGTAACTTGTAACCCTTATAACCAAAAGGATAGCCAAGAAAAACAGAAGCTCGAGCACGAGGGACAAACTTTGTACGTTGGTTAGAAAGCGTGGAAGCATAACATAGACACCCAAAAATGCGAAGATGGTTGTAGGTGGGTTTGTTGTTATTCAACAACTCAAATGGGGTTTTATTGGATAGTAATGGAGAGGGTGTACGATTGATTAAATAAACAACAGTCAAAACACAATCACCCTAATAACAAGAAGGAACACAAGATTGAAACAATAAGGCTTGTGCCACATTAAGTATGTGTTGATGTTTACGCTCTACAACTGAGTTTTGTTCAGGTGTAGCAACACAAGAATGATAAGGAATAATACCCTTGGTACGAAAAAAAAATAATGGAAAGCTAATTTAGGGGCATTATCGAAATGGACATATTTAATTGCAGTGTTATATTGAGTAGAAATCAAATTGAAAAATTTAGGAAAGATAGTGAGAACATCAGTTTTAGCACAAAGAAGATATACCCAAGTAGCACGTGTGCAGTCATCAACAATAGTGAGGAAATATATGTGTCCAACTAGTGTACTAACATTAAATGGTCCCCAAATGTCAATGTGAACTATATCAAAAGGATTAGTTGACATATTATTATGTGAAACAAAAGGTAAACGTTTTTGCTTGGCCATAAGACAAATTTTACAGTGAGAAGACAAACGGGATAAATAATTGGCAATGTGTAATTCATTGTGAAGAATTTGAATTTTTACATGAGATGGATGTCCAAGGCGAAAATGCCAAAATATCACTTTTCGACATTACAGAATTTATAAAAATAGAATTACAAAATTCATTCCCTGATTCTAGAAAATAAAGGTTCTTTCGTCTTCTACCTTTCCCAATCGTCAAGCCCCGAGTGAGGTCCTGAATGAAACATGAATTTGAAAGGAAATTAACACTACAATTATGGCTAAGAGTAAGAGCACTAATGCTGAGAAGATTGAAAGTGAACATGGGGACAAACAAGACATTATCCAAGTTCAAAGTATCAGACAACCTCACAGAACCTACACGATTGATTGCAACAGCATGACCATTAGGAAGAGTGATTGTGGTATTATGAACCAGTCTGGAATGAGAAAACAAAGAAATATTGCAACAGACATGGTGGGTGGCCTCTGTGTCAATCACCCAAGCATGGGAAGGAACAAAAGGATGAGAAAAAAACTGAGTAGAACAATTGTTACCATAGATTTGAGAAATTGAAGGTTCTGATGTCGATGGAGACTCAAGTGGGTTGATAGTTTGTTGTTGAAGGTGCGTGCTAAGGTAGGCAATGAGTTGTTGAACTTGATCCGATGAGAGATAGACTGGTGGTGGGGAAGATCCCACTGTAGCAACAGCAGCGGAAGGGAAATAATGAATGCCCTTCAATGGTTCAGTAAAGGAGCTTGGTGAAGTAGATTGGGATTGAAGGGGGCTTGTCTAGGCCATTTATGTTTGGGCTTTCCCTTTGGGCTTATAACCTGGTGGAAAACTGATTACTACTCAAAAAGTGCTCTTTGATAGCTTGTAATAAACTCTTTTAAACACTTTTGAGTAGTATTTATTGCCTTTTAACCCAATTAACATGTTAAGGACCCTTTAAATCAATTCTAATCAAATTGTGTTAAGTTTTAGTGTTTTGATAGCCTTTTGATCACCAAAGCAATCCGAGATTGAGGAGAGTTATATGGAATCTTGGGCAAAGCAATTGGAAGCTCAGAAACATGAAGAACTAAAGCTTGGAAGTCCTTTGCCATGAGTAAATCAAGAATGCAAGGAGAAGAAGTAAAGAGAATCTGCCATGAAGCATATTCTTGATGACAGTCGTGTTAGCCACTTTTGGAGCACTTTTTGAAGTCCAATTGATGCATGCTATATACCATTTCAAATCTCAGGAAGTCAACAATCCAATACTTCAAACGGTATGCAATTCGGAGTTGAAACGAAGAAGTTACAGCCACTACAAGTCAATCACTCTAAGCTGAAGGAAGCATTTTGCAAAGTGTTGCGAAATCACCCTTTTGTTGCGAAATGATTTTGCAGCTTTTTTGTACAGTGTTGTGGATTTCCACCTGAAGTTTCCCGATATATGCCGCACGTTGGAAGGTGAGAACCTCAAGATGAAAGCCAACTTCGCAGCCCTGCGAGAATAGCCTTTTGCTGCGAAATGATTTCGCAGCCCTTTTTGTATGTCTGTGAAATCTCGCAGACATCATTTTCTCTTGCGAAATGGTCCTTAGTGCTTCCCGATATTTGCTACCGACATTGGGAGATATTTTCCATTAGATTTTTGTTGTCTAAATCCCAAAATTCTCCTTGTAAGCCACCAATTACAAGATTCCTTAGCTTTTAAGTTAGTAAAAAGAATAAATATCCATGTAATAATTAGTTTTGTATTATGTTCATATATATACTCCTCGAGAGCCTGTTCTCGAAGGAGGAGACTGTTTGTAAATTTTTGGGGAAAGCAAGTAAAGTTCAGGTCCTTTGTTTAGCCTTACCTTCCCACTTTGTATTTTTTATTTCTTACTAAGTTATGCACTCTCTGAGGAATTTTCCCTAGAGAATGAGTAACTAAACCTTTAGTTCCTTGGAGCTAAGGTTGCCGAGGAAGGTTCCAAGTGCAAGAATGCAAAGCTTTGTGGTTTCAGCCATTAATGAAGAGGAAGTGAAATCCTTTAGTGATTTCTATGTTTTTAGTTAACTTAAAACACCTTAGAGTCACCTGGGCCAACACTTGGTAAGGCAAGTGATCTCCAACCAAGGAGATGCACTAGTTTACCCCTTGCGAGCCTCTGGGAGGTGACTTTAAGGTAGGATTTTCTGGAATTGCCAACACTTGGTAAGCTTTTGGACTCCAAGGAGACATCCATTAGTTATCTCTTGCGAGCTTGAGAAGGGAAATCCAAGGTTAAAGATCACCTTGAATGGTTAAGGCTTAGTGAGAGGCTTGAACTATTGCAAGTTGCATCAGTGAGAGAATTAAAGTTGAAATCTAATTAAAGGATGTATCTGTATAACACCGGTTAGAGAATTGACTATATGTTGAATCTCTAACGCGAGGAAATGAACCATCTGACCGGAGCTATGTCTTTTGCATGAGGAACCACCTCAGTGAACCTGACCCTCCAAGGAATGTTTTTCTTCCTAAGTTATTCCCATTACTTGTTTTGTAGTTAGTTTAAATCTAAATCTTTACCAATTAAAGTTTGTGTTTTATTTCTTAAGCTAACCTTGAAATGAAACAAGACCAATTCACTTTGAATTGGTATCATTGATAATTTGCTAATCCTTCCCAGTGAACGATCCTAGAGCTGCTATACTATAGTAGCTTTTTCTTTGCTACCCTAGTATATGGTGTAATAGGTTAAAAATATTGTTGATTACTCCCTCATCCAAGGAGCACCAACTGGACACGAATCATCTGAGACACCAATTGGGCATGAATCAAATGGCGCCGTTGCCGGGGAAGGTGTCAAGTCTATAGTGATACCATTTTAGAGCACTTGTGATTTTTTATCACAAGTTTGGTAACGTTTCTTTCACTTTACTAATTCTCATTCTTTATTTATTTATTCATAATCTAAGTTTATCTTTTAAATTTAGCCTAGTTTAATTTTTTTGTAGCCCTGTTTTCTTTTGTTGTCCTTTATTTTCATTTAAGTTGCAGATAGATACTAGTTGTGTATGCCAAAGTGGATACGAGACAGTGGAGGAAGGCTTGTTAAGTGTGATACATCTCATAACAAAGAATTCGAATTGAGCTTGAATATCATGGAAGCTACACCTGAAGATCAGCATAGTCACCAAGGTCGTCAAGACAATCTCAATGAATTCAGATCAATGAGGGACCGCATGCATCCACCTCGTATGAGTGCACCATCATGTATAGTGCCCCCTACAGAGCAGCTAGTGATCAGACCGTATCTTGTTCCACTTCTACCAACTTTCCATGGGATGGAAAGTGAGAATCCCTATGGACACATCAAGGAATTTGAAGATGTTTGTAATACATTCCAAGAGGGGGGAGCTTCAATTGATTTGATGAGGCTTAAGTTATTTCCTTTTACTTTAAAGGATAAGGCCAAAATTTGGCTTAATTCTTTAAGGCCAAGGAGTATCCGCACTTGGATTGACTTACAAGCTGAATTCCTCAAGAAATTTTTTCCCACTCATAGAACAAATGGCTTGAAAAGGCAAATTTCGAACTTCTCAGCTAAAGAGAATGAGAAATTCTATGAGTGTTGGGAAAGGTATATGGAAGCTATAAATGCTAGCCCTCACCATGGCTTTGATACTTGGCTATTGGTGAGCTATTTTTATGATGGGATGTCTTTCTCAATGAAGCAACTCCTCGAGACAATGTGTGGAGGAGATTTCATGAGCAAAAATCCGGAGGAAGCCATGGATTTCTTGAGCTATGTAGCTGAAGTTTCAAGGGGATGGGATGAACCAACCAAAGGAGAAGTGGGTAAGATGAATTCTCAACTGAGTGCTTTCAATGCTAAGGCTGGGATGTATACCCTGAAAGAAGATGATGATATGAAAGCAAAGTTGGCAGCTATGACAAGAAGATTGGAGGAGCTGGAGCTGAAAAGAATACATGAAGTGCAAGCTGTTGCTGAAGCACCAGTGCAAGTGAAGCTGTGTCCTAATTGTCAATCATATGAACATTTGGTGGAGGAATGCCCTGCAATTTCAGCTGAAAGGGAAATGTTTAGAGATCAAGCAAATGTTGTTGGACAATTCAAGCCCAATAACAATGCACCTTATGGAAATACTTACAACTCAAGTTGGAGGAATCATCCAAATTTCTCATAGAAGGCCAGAGCAACTCAATACCAACAGCCGGATCCACCATCTCAACAATCTTCAAGTCTTGAACAAGCAATAGCGAATCTCAACAAGGTAGTGGGAGATTTTGTTGGAAACCAAGAAGCCACCAATGCTCAAATCAATCAAAGAATTGACAGAGTGGAGAGTACTTTGAATAAAAGGATGGATGGAATGCAAAATGATATATCCCAAAAGTTTGATAATATCCAATACTCAATTTCAAGGCTCACAAATTTGAACACAGTGCAAGAAAATGGAAGATTTCCTTCTCAACCCCACCAAAACCCCAAAGGTGTCCATGAAGTGGAAAGCCAAGAGGGAGAATCATCACAGATGAAAGATGTCAAAGCCTTGATCACTCTAAGGAGTGGTAAAAAAATTGAGAAGCCAACACCCAAGCCACATGTTGAGAAAGAAGAAGAGATAAAGAAAGGGGAAGAAATGGAAGACAAAGAGAGTGAGATCAGTGGAAAGAAGAAAGACTATGATTCAACAATGAATGAAATTCCAGAGAAGGAACTTCTGAAGGAAGAAATGCTGAAGAAATCAACTTCTCCACCTTTTCCTCAAGCATTACATGAGAAAAAGGGGATTAGAAATGCAGCTGAAATCCTTGAAGTATTGAGACAAGTGAAAGTCAATATCCCACTGCTGGATATGATTAAACAAGTTCCAACGTATGCAAAATTCCTAAACGACTTATGTACTATCAAAAGAGGGTTGACTGTAAACAAGAAAGCCTTCTTGACTAAGCAAGTAAGTGCAATCCTACAATGTAAGTCTCCATTGAAGTACAAAGATCCGGGAAGTCCTACCATTTCAGTCATGATTGGAGGAAAGGTAGTGGAGAAAGCTTTGTTAGACTTGGGAGCAAGTGTGAATTTGCTTCCATATTCCATCTACAAGCAATTGGGACTTGGAGAGTTGAAGCCAACGGCAATCACTCTATCTCTAGCAGATAGATCAGTAAAAATTCCAAGGGGGGTAATTGAGGCTGTCTTGGTTCAAGTGGATAATTTCTACTATCCAGTAGATTTTATTGTTCTTGATACAGATCCTACTGTAAAGGAAGCTAATTTAGTTCCTATCATCCTTGGAAGGCCATTTCTTGCTACCTCAAATGCAATCATCAACTGCAGGAATGGGCTGATGCAACTCACTTTTGGCAACATGACACTTGATCTCAATATTTTTTATATGTCTAAAAAGCAAACCACTCCGGAAGAAGAAGAGGGTTCAGAAGAGCTGTGCATTATTGACACTTTAGTGGAGGAGCACTGTAATCAGAATATCCAAGACAAGTTGAATGAAAGTCTTGGGGATTTTAAGGAAGGGTTGTCTGAATCCCCTAATGTGCTTGCTACTCTACAAAGTTGGAGAAAGGTAGAAGAGATTCTACCTTTGTTCAATAAAGAAGAAGAGGCAGCTGCTGAAAAAGAAATTCCAAAACTCAATCTGAAGCCTCTACCTGTGGAGCTGAAATATATATATCTTGAGGAAAATAATCAATGTCCTGTTGTAATATCTTCATCTCTGACCAGTCATCAAGAGAATTGTTTAATAGAAGTTCTCAAGAGGTGTAAGAAGGCAATAGGATGACAAATATCTTACTTGAAAGGCATTAGTCCTTTAGTTTGTACTCATCATATATATATGGAGGAGGAAGCAAAGCCAATTCGTCAACTTCAAAGGAGATTGAATCCTCATTTACAAGAGGTGGTGCGAGCTGAGGTGCTGAAGCTACTTCAAGCATGCATTATTTACCCTATATTTGATAGCCCTTGGGTGAGTCCTACTCAAGTGGTACCAAAGAAGTCAGGGATTACAGTGGTTCAGAATGAAAAAGGAGAAGAAATTACTACACGCCTCACTTCAGGTTGGAGGGTGTGTATTGATTATAGAAAGTTGAATGCTGTAACCAGGAAAGGTCATTTTCCATTGCCATTTATTGACCAAGTGCTGGAGAGAGTCTCTGGACATCCGTTCTATTGCTTCTTAAACGGGTATTCAGGGTATTTTCAGATTGAAATTGATGTGGCAGATCAGGAAAATACTACTTTTACATGTCCATTTGGAACATATGCTTACAGGAGAATGCCTTTTGGTTTATGCAATGCACCTGCTACATTTCAAAGATGTATGTTGAGTATTTTCAGTGATATGGTGGAGCGAATTATAGAGGTTTTCATGGATGACATCATCGTATATGGAGGTACATTTGAGGAATGCTTAGTCAATTTGGAAGCAGTTCTTCACAGATGCATTGAAAAAGACCTGGTGCTCAACTGGGAAAAATGCCATTTTATGGTACGTCAAGGAATTGTCCTTGGCCATATCATCTCTGAAAAAGGCATTGAAGTTGATAAAGCAAAGGTGGAGCTTATTGTCAAATTACCATCCCCAACAACTGTAAAAGGAGTAAGGCAGTTCCTTGGCCATGCAGGGTTCTATAGGAGGTTTATAAAAGGTTTTTCAAGTCTTTCAAAACCTCTTTGTGAGCTGTTAGCTAAGGATGCTAAGTTTATATGGGATTAAAGATGTCAAAATAGCTTTGATCAACTGAAGAAATTTTTAACAACAACTCCAATATTGAGAGCCCCTAACTGGCAACTAATTTTTGAACTGATGTGTGATGCCAGTGACTTTGCTATAGGAGTTGTACTTGGCCAAAGAGAAGATGGGAAGCCCTATGTGATTTACTATGCGAGCAAAACACTGAATGAAGCTCAAAGGAACTACACAACTACAGAGAAAGAATTGTTAGCTGTGGTATTTGCCTTGGACAAATTTCGTGCTTATTTAGTGGGGTCTTTCATCATTGTTTTCACTGACCATTCAGCCTTGAAGTATTTATTGACAAAGCAAGATGCAAAATCAAGGTTGATTAGATGGATTCTTTTGTTACAAGAATTCGATCTCCAAATCAAAGATAAGAAAGGAGTGGAAAATGTGGTAGCTGACCACCTTTCAAGGTTAGTTATAGCACATAATTCCCATTCCTTACCTATTAATGATGATTTTCCTGAAAAATCACTCATGTTCCTAGTGAAAACTCCTTGGTATGCTCATATTGCTAATTATTTAGTAACTGGTGAAATTCCAAGTGAGTGGAATGCACAGGACAGGAAGCACTTCTTTGCAAAAATTCATGCTTATTATTGGGAAGAGCCCTTTCTTTTTAAGTATTGTGCAGATCAGATCATAAGGAAGTGTGTCCTTGAAGATGAGCAGCAAGGGATTCTAAACCATTGTCATGAGAATGCATGTGGAGGCCACTTTGCCTCTCAGAAAACAGCCATGAAGGTGTTGCAATCAGGGTTTACTTGGCCATCTCTTTTCAAAGATGCCCACATCATGTGTAGGAGTTGTGATAGATGTCAAAGGCTTGGAAATCTAACAAAAAGAAATCAAATGCCTATGAACCCCATTCTAATAGTTGAGCTATTTGATGTATGGGGCATTGACTTCATGGGGCCTTTCCCAATGTCTTTTGGTAATTCTTACATCTTGGTGGGGGTGGATTATGTTTCTAAATGGGTTGAGGCAATCCCCTGTAAACAAAATGATCACAGGGTGGTTCTCAAGTTTCTTAAAGAGAACATTTTCTCGAGGTTTGGGGTGCCCAAAGCCATAATCAGTGATGGAGGTGCTCATTTTTGCAACAAACCTTTTGAAGCTCTATTATCCAAGTATGGAGTGAAGCATAAGGTTGCTACACCTTATCATCCTCAGACTTCCGGGCAAGTTGAGCTAGCTAATAGGGAAATAAAGAACATATTGATGAAAGTGGTGAATTCAAGCAGAAAAGATTGGTCTATTAGGCTTCATGATTCATTGTGGGCGTATAGAACAGCTTATAAGACTATTCTTGGCATGTCTCCCTATCGTTTTGTATATGGCAAAGCATGCCATCTCCCTGTGGAGGTTGAATACAAAGCTTGGTGGGCAATTAAGAAGCTGAACATGGACTTGATCAGAGCCGGAGCAAAGAGATATCTAGACCTTAATGAGATGGAGGAATTAAGAAATGATGCTTATATCAATTCCAAAGTTGCAAAACAGAGGATGAAGAAGTGGCATGATCAACTAATCTCCAACAAGGAATTTCAAAAAGGACAAAGGGTTTTACTGTATGACACAAGACTCCATATCTTTCCTGGAAAGCTCAAGTCACGGTGGATAGGCCCGTTCATTATTCACCAAGTATATGCCAATGGAGTGGTGGAATTATTGAATTCCAATGGCAAAGACACCTTTAGAGTCAATGGATATCGTCTCAAGCCATTCATGGAGCCATTCAAACCAGAAAATGAGGAAATCAACCTCCTTGAGCCACAAAAAGCCTAAGCAAATAAGGGTTTGGTGGACGTGGTTTTACCACAGTCCAAAATTTTTGTAAATTTTGTAAATTTCAAAGTTTTTTCCATACTTTTGATCTTAGTTTTTTTTTATCTTAAATCATGTTTTTATTTGTGTTTTAATCTTTTTGAATGATCTCAGGTGGAAGAAAATGCAAAGAAATTGAAAGGAAGAAATCGAAGCGAAATCGGAGCAAAAACAGAGTGAAAACAGAGCAAAAACAGGGCTCTGCGAGACTTCGCAACCTAAGGAAATCTTCTGCGAAATTAGCACTTTGCTGCCAAACCATTCCGCAACTCATTTGACTCCTTTGCGAGAATTTTGGTAGCTGCGAAACTGATTTTGGCACACGAGTGCCACTTCGCAACACAGGAGCCCCCATTTCGCATCTGCGAAATGGATGCGAAGCGATAAAGCGTGAAAATCCCTAATTTCGCAACCAAAGTTCCATTCTGCAGGGTATTTCGCAATTGCGAAAGCAATTTTGGCACACGTGTGCCACTTCGCAGCACAATGACACTCAATTCGCAGCTGCGAAACGGATTAAGAAAATGGGCTGCGAAAATGGCTTTTTGCTACGAAATTAGCCTTTTTCTACGAAACTCAAAATGACACTTAATCTTCCGTTATTTTTATTTATACCGGTCATTTGAGCTGCGAAAGGGTTTCAAAAATAGAGCGCGCCATACTTGCAGACTATTCATTTCCTTGCTCGAGCCCGACACCGCACAAACCTCCGTTCATCTTCTCCGGTCGTCACTTCCGGCCAAATTTCGGAATTCCGAAATGGCGCGAACCAGAGGAGCTAAATCTTCCTCTCCTTCAAGCCGCAAGAGAGACCTGCGAGGGGAGCCCATTCTAGATCCCACCTCTGAGCCTCTACGACCTAAAGCAGTTTCTCCTCCGGTGAAGCCCGCGCCGCAGAAGCCTCCGGCGAGGCGTTATCTCACCAGGTCAGGGGGTCGGCCACTGCAAAAGAGAGCCAGGGTTGAAAGATCAGAGCCCATTGATCTAACAGAGTAGTCCCCAGAACCCTCGCTGGTTCCATTTCCAGTTCTATCTTTGGTGCCATCTCTGGCGCCGCCAATAGAGCCTAAGGAGCCTCAGCCGCCACTTCCCAAACTCCAAAATCCATCTGAGATAGCCCCTAAAGCAGTAATCAGGCGGCCGATGCTGACTCAACCTTCAATTGAGGGGAATTTGGACTGCAGAGCTCGGCCATTCCACTCCGAGCTGTGCTTTGACACAGCCACGTTCCAATTGCGGCCGAAGCTTGCACAATCATTCCACCTGCTGCGAAGATACCACATGGAGTAGCTGTTGGCTCCAAGAGACTTCTTCTACCCCAGGGTAGCCATGGATTTTTATCAGTCCATGACTACCAAACAGGTAAGGGATCCTACTTTAATCCATTTTACCATTGATGGGAGGCATGGCATATTGGGAGCTCGCCATATAGCTAAGGCCTTGCAAATACCATATGAGCCAACTCATTTTGAGGATTTCAGAGTGTGGACCAGTCCTACTGAGCTGGAAATGGTGCATATCCTATCTAGAGGAGCTTCCACACGACCACATCTATTGAGGGGGGAGCTTCCTTCAATCATGTTTCTTATTGATGCATTTTTGCATCATAACCTCTACCCACTGCAGCATTGGACTCAGAGGAGAGAAGTGCTTCTAGAGGCCTTATTCAAGATTTCTGAGGGATATTTCTTCGACCCTCACCATCTGATTATGGCTTCCATTCTCTATTTCGAAGAGAATGTGCATAAAAAGAAGCTGCAAAGAGCTGATGCCATTCCTCTTCTCTTTCCAAGGCTGCTGTGCCAAATTCTAGAGCACCTGGGGTATCCATCAGAGCCTCAGTTGGAGCGCAAGCGCATTTGCCGAGAGGTATTTACTCTCGACAAATGGAACAACATGACAGTCGATAGAGTTGAGCAGTCAGAGCACCCACAGCCAGCTACTAAGAGAGCATCCCCACGACACATACCTGAGGGTATGCCTATTGCTGCTCCTGCCATTCCCAGAGCTCCACCAGTTACTCCAGCTTCAGCTGAGCCATCCACTTCAGCTGAACCAAGGATGGCCATTCCCATTTCTGAATATAGAGAGTTATGTCGTTCATTGCAGACCCTTACAGCATCTCAGAGTAGCCTTGCTCAGGAGATGGCAGCCATTCGAGCATGCCAAGAGCAGATGTTGGCCACCCAGGCTCAGCACACTGCCATCTTGAGGCAACTCCAGCATCATTTCGACCTGCCTTCAGCTGCTGAGCCCTCCACCTCCACCACTGCAGTGCCACACTCTCATCCCACAGAGCCTCAAGCCCATTCTGGAGCAGCTACTGAAGAGGCAGACCCATCTGCCTAGCCCCAACACCACCCACTCATCAGATCATTATATATATCTACTGCATATGTCTTTTATGTATTTCGTTTTTAGTTTTTTTTTAAAAAATCCCATTATTTTGGTACCATATATGGGATTGCTTGTATTGTCTTCTTTTTCATTGTACTCAAATGGATTCAAAGTAATACAAGTCTAATATTTTTTTTTGTTAACCTTTAGCATTAATTTATTCTTATTTCCTTTTCTCACAGCTTTTATTCTTTTTGAAACATGTGGTTTCTCCAATTAGTATTCGAAATTGATATCACTCAGGAGGTACCACTTCCTCCCTTTAATTGCAATCACCCATATCACATTGAGGACAATGCTCAGTTTGGTTGGGGGGGAGAAATGAGAAAGGAATGAAGTATGATAAGTTAAAGGCAGTATGCTAAATCTTTTTGGTAATGCAATTAGGTTGGTAATCAGTTGTAGTTTTTGCTTTTTACCCTTTTTATTCTATTCTCCATGGATTTTGAGGAAAAATTTTCAAATTAAAATAAGAGAAATTGAACTGTTGCTTTTCACTTGACTTAGAGTATGGATTATGCTTACTAAAGTGGTTCAATTGTTGAAGCTTCTATTGAAATCAAATTTAGTTCTTCCACTTTAAGCTATTCACACACTGTGCACAATAGGTTCCGAGTATAAGATGAAAAACTATTTCCCTCTTGACTTAGGAAAATTGTGGGACTTGGTACCTTTGACCTCATTTGATAAAGTTGAGACACCTTGTGAAAGGCCAATGAGCTTTTGAAATAAAGAAAGAAAGTGTTTGCTTGCCTTGAAACCCGAGCAAGGTCTGAGGGGTATATGGTGAAAATCCTTAAAGCCTGGTGCCCTAAGCCTTAATTGGTTGGGAGTCACCGACCTCAATGCTCGTTACAAGGGTGGATAGGTGGAGTTAGCATATGGTAGGTGCATGGGTATTAAAAATTCATTCTCAAAAGTCCGGGGAAAAATCCGAGGAGTTAGTGGTTGAAAGATCCTTAAAGCTTGATGCCCTAAACCTTAATTGGTTGGGAGTCATCGATGGACCCCCGTTATATGGACAATTCAGAAAGAATACCCCTTTAAGCCTCCTTAAAAAAAAAAAAAAAAAAAAAAAAGTGTGTTCTTTTCTTATTGATTTTGGTCAGTTTGCTAAGTGTTAAAGAGAGATAGGTTGGGGGGGGGGGGGGGAGATTAGTTTAGCATATTATATTCGGAAGCTAAGGAACCAATACACATAGATTTTTGTGGAATAATAAAGTTTGGTTCTTTGGAAGTGGAAATGATTTTAAAACTTCAGTTTGTATAATGCATTCCCTTGATTGACAGTGTTTAGCATAGCTTGTTATAACTCTTGTTGAAATTTGGGTTTGTATTTCTTTGATGTCTCATGTGAGAATTAGATTATCATGCCATTTGAAAATTGTTTTTCAGCATGATGTTGTAAATTATAGTTTAGTTTGCTTGTTTTATCTCTCCTTTATTGCTAAGGGACTAGCAATATGTCGGTTGGGGGGAGTGATTACTACTCAAAAAGTGCTCTTTGATAGCTTGTAATAAACTCTTTTAAACACTTTTGAGTAGTAGTTATTGCCTTTTAACCCAATTAACATGTTAAGGACCCTTTAAATCAATTCTAATCAAATTGTGTTAAGTTTTGGTGTTTTGATAGCCTTTTGATCACCAAAGCAATCTGAGATTGAGGAGAGTTATATGGAATCTTGGGCAAAGCAATTGGAAGCTCAGAAACATGAAGAACTAAAGCTTGGAAGTCCTTTGCCATGAGTAAATCAGGAATGCAAGGAGAAGAAGTAAAGAGAATCTGCCATGAAGCATATTCTTGATGACAGTCGTGTCAGCCACTTTTGGAGCACTTTCTGAAGTCCAATTGATGCATGCTATATACCATTTCAAAGCTCAGGAAGTCAACCATCCAATTCTTCAAACGGTGTGCAAGTCGGAGCTAAAACGAAGAAGTTACAGCCACTGCAAGTCAATCACTCTAAGCTAAAGGAAGCATTTTGCAAAGTGTTGCGAAATCACCCTTTTGTTGCGAAATGATTTCGCAGCTTTTTTGAACAGTGTTGTGGATTTCCTCCTGAAGTTGCCCAATATATGCCGCACGTTGGAAGGTGAGAACCTCAAGATGAAAGCCAACTTCGCAGCCCTGCGAGAATAGCCTTTTGCTGCGAAATGATTTCGCAACCCTTTTTGTATGTCTGCGAAATCTCGCAGACATCATTTTCTCTTGCGAAATGGTCCTTAGTGCTTCCCGATATTTGCTACCGACATTGGGAGATATTTTCCATCAGATTATTGTTGTCTAAATCCCAAAATTCTCCTTGTAAGCCACCAATTACAAGATTCCTTAGCTTTTAAGTTAGTAAAAAGAATAAATATCCATGTAATAATTAGTTTTGTATTATGTTCATATATATACTCCTCGAGAGCCTGTTCTCGAAGGAGAAGACCTTTTGTAAAGTTTTGGGGAAAGCAAGTAAAGTTCAAGTCCTTTGATTAGCCTTACCTTCTCACTTTGTATTTTTTATTTCTTACTAAGTTATGCACTCTCTGAGGAATTTTCCCCAGAGAATGAGTAACTAAACCTTTAGTTCCTTGGAGCTAAGGTTGCCGGGGAAGGTTCCAAGTGCAAGAATGCAAAGCTTTGTGGTTTCAGCCATTAATGAAGAGGAAGTGAAATCCTTTAGTGATTTCTATGTTTTTAGTTAACTTAAAACACCTTAGAGTCACCTGGGCCAACACTTGGTAAGGCAAGTGATCTCCAACCAAGGAGATGCACTAGTTTACCCCTTGCGAGCCTCTGGGAGGTGACTTTAAGGTAGGATTTTCTGGAATTGCCAACACTTGGTAAGCTTTTGGACTCCAAGGAGACATCCATTAGTTATCTCTTGCGAGCTTGAGAAAGGAAGTCCAAGGTTAAAGATCACCTTGAATGGTTAAGGCTTAGTGAGAGGCTTGAACTATTGCAAGTTGCATCAGTGAGAGAATTAAAGTTGAAATCTAATTAAAGGATGTATCTGTATAACACCGGTTAGAGAATTGACTATATGTTGAATCTCTAACGCGAGGAAATGAACCATCTGACTGGAGCTATGTCTTTTGCATGAGGAACCACCCCAGTGAACTTGACCCTCCAAGGAATGTTTTTCTTCCTAAGTTATTCCCATTACTTGTTTTGTAGTTAGTTTAAATCTAAATCTTTACCAATTAAAGTTTGTGTTTTATTTCTTAAGCTAACCTTGAAATGAAACAAGACCAATTCACTTTGAATTGGTATCATTGATAATTTGCTAATCCTTCCCAGTGAACGATCCTAGAGCCGCTATACTATAGTAGCTTTTTCTTTGCTACCCTAGTATATGGTGTAATAGGTTAAAAATATTGTTGATTACTCCCTCATCCAAGGAGCACCAGCTGGACACGAATCAGCTGAGACACCAATTGGGCATGAATAAAAAACCATGCAATTTATAACACCTATCTACTGTATGCCCTGTGAGCCCACAATGGGTGCAAATTGGGCATTCACGTCTAGGCTTTTTGTGAGATGATGCACTAGCTACAGAAGGAGTGGAGAAGAGGCATTGAACACCATGGAATTCGATGGAGCGGAGGACCTAGATCCAATAAACCGTTGGCATTCTTCTTGAACAACAAGATTGAATACTTTCGCCACAAGAGGGAGCGGATCAAGCATTAGAATTTGCCCTCTTGTGCTAGCATAAGATTCGTTCAAACCCATTAAAAATTGCATCACATACTCCTGCTATTGATAATCCATCTAAGTTTTCGTACCTCCACAATGGCAGACGGGAACTGGTTGATAGTTTTTGAGTTCATCCTAGAGAATCTTCAATCGAGTATAATAGGTATTAACATCGAGCGAGCCTTGTGAAAGACCATGTAGTCGTTGCTTGATTTGGAAAATTTGTGGAGCATTGCTCTGATGGAAGCGTTTGTGCAGATCTGCCCAAATAGCATGGGCACTCTTGAGATAGAGAAGACTATCAACTATCTCTTTTGAGACAGCATTGAGGAGCCAAGATGTGACCATGTTGTTGCATCGGGACCAGATTCCGGTTGTAGGGTCATCGGTCATGGGCTACAAAAGAGTGCCATCAAACAAATCCGAGCTTATTCTTTGCATTGAGAGCCATCAGCATAGCCCAACTCCATGTATTATAGCTTGAACCAGTGAGGAGATGCGAAATGAGCACCAAGCCTGGATGATCACCACTATGTAAGAAAAATGGGTTATTAGTGTTCTCCATGAGAGATTGATCTGATTGTGTTATCGTGCTACTAGAGGTAGGAATGTCAGGGGCTAAAATCTATTATCATTGTTATGCTAACCACCATGAGCCATTTCAGTGAGCGGCAGAGGTAAGAAGCTCTGATATCATATTACAAGGGAAAATGGAGAGAAAAATTGACAGATTCTCCTTTCATTGATTGAAAAAATGAGTTGTACAGAGAGCCCCAAAACAGAGTAGCAAAAATGCTTTTTATAATAGAAGTCACGCATAAGGAGCTGTAGAGCTCTACAAAGAAAAAACAACCTAACCAACTATTGGTTATAACATAAAAAATAAAATAAAATAAAAAACTAAAACTAATATGTTAAAAGATGTTTCACTCCAATAATAGTTTACTTTAATATTTGAGTATTGGAGGTATCCTTGTCTCAAAATCATACCAAGTTGCCTCTACAAACTCAGAGAATTGGATATTGATAATTGTGAGAATATGGAGCTGCTACCTCATCAGCTGCAAAACCTCACTACTCTTACATCACTTACTATCTCTTATTGTGAGAATATCAAGACGCCCCTATCCCGATGGGGCCTTGCCACACTTACCTCTCTTAAAAAACTCACCATTGCTAGCATATTTCCACAAGTTTCAAATGCTCAAAGACTACCGCGTCTTCCGAAAACCCTCACCTTTCTTTGCATTAAAGATTTCTAGAATCTGAAATCTTTGTCCTCACTGGCTCTCCAAACCCTCACCTCACTTGAAGAGTTATGGATCCTATGTTGCCCTAAGCTTCAGTTGTTTTGCCCAAGGGAAGGGCTGCTTGCCACTCTTTCACTACTATATATCACAGACTGCCCACTCCTCAAACAAAGGTGCTCAAAGGGGAAAGGACAAGATTAGCCCAACATCGCCCACATTCCCTGTGTGGAAATGGATAATGAAAATGTCTTTGAGCAATAATAAGATGAGGGATTGCAGAACATAGAAGCAAACACCATTCAACCCTCACCCATCTTTTATTTAAATAAGGTACGCCTGTTCTTTCTTTTTCACTCCTTAATACTGCATTCAATTTCTCATATACGTTATAGCAGTTTCCCCTATTAATTACTTGTAAGTTTCTTACTGGAATTTTTGTTGAAAATTTGCCTAGGAAGTGACTTTTGAAATGGCTTGTAGCTTGGTTTTCTCTTCAATCTGCCATAATTCGAGGTATCACTGTCTCTGCTTCTCCAATTCTATTTATGAAATCTTGTCCATAATCTCCATGGGGTACTCATTTTTCCTTTTTCCTTTGTTCTTTTTAGTTCTCAGTGACCATTGAAGTTGAAGAGGTGATATGTGATTCTTACGACTATAAAAAGGATAAGAGATAATCCATTTATTCCATTCAAGGACAGGTGAAACATTTAGCAATAGCCACTAGTTAGTAATGTCTTATTCTAATTTTTATTCCATCAATTGTACTATTCAATTGCATTTTTAAATATAATATTCTAATTTCTAGAATATTGTTCAGGCTGACATACAGAGGAGGCTATACTAGAAGCAAATGTAGTTTATTAATATTCAATTATTGTGGTAATTAGATAGCCTTATCAATTCCTTTGTGCTGCCATGATTTTTTTAGTTCAACTTATTAGATGTCATCATAACTACTATACAATGTCTTGTCATCTTGTTATCAAATTTTTACATTTGTGATGCAGGTTCTCAAAAAGGATGGAACTCTGATGATTATATCAAAGACTTCAAAGTATGGAATGAATGCAGCTAGTTCCGGTTGTCCCATGTTGCTTTTTTTTTTTCTTTTTCTTTTTTTCTTTTTTTGTTTTTGAGTGTCAACATGGGACAAAGAATAACCCAGCAAGACTATAGTGAGTGACCGTTATCTATATATTTTGTTTATTTATTTTTCTATTTTAATGACTAATTTTCTTGAATTTTCTTCTTGTCCACTGGATGTTCATTCCCAACATGCAGTTCTTCCTCTTTCTCTCCTTAATACCACTTTTTATTTCCCATACACATGTTATTTCAATTAGTTGCCATTTAGCTTGGCTACCTCTTAACAGTAATAATAAGTCTTATAGTTTTTATGTACCAAATTGTTTACATTGATGATGCAGGTGTCAAAAGGATGGGTTCAAAGTATCATAGGAGGTACATGTGGTCTTTTTATTGTGTTGACTGATTGGAATTTTCCTCCTATATCAAAGGCTTGTTGGCACTTTATTACCATTTTTTAGTATGACAAAAAGAGGATAAAATACAATCTAGCAAAATTGTGGTCCATGACTTTCATTTATATAGTTGATTTTATATATTATTGTGTTCTAAAGACTATCTTTGTAAAATTTTATTCCTTTTATGACTTATGATGGATTCTACAATGCTTTATAAAGGTCCTTTGAATGAATATTTCATCTGCATCTTTAATAAATAAGAACCTTTTTTCTTTCCCTCCTAGGGAAGCTGCTCATAAGGTTGTATGATCTTTATATATCCTTCGAAATTTGAGGACCATCCAGTGCATGAAACTCGTCTTTCACAAGAAACAAAGTGGTCTTTTCTTTGTGACTGTGATAGCCCAAAACTACGTAATGGAATTATGACATAGCAACAACAGCAACTTGTATTTGTTCTAATGTATCTAACTTGTTTCCAAAATGTGAGCTACCATCATATTTACATACGCCTAGTAGTACAGATTTGAGCAAAAATAAAATGGTTTTGCGTCCAATTTCTAAAGTTTTTAATTTGATGAAACCATATCTCTTCTTTTAGAGTTTGTAGGCTTTAAAGGTGCATGTCCTAGGTGCCAGAGTATAAGTATTTTTCTTCTTATTGAAGGGAATTTGGGTTTTACATTTAGAGGCTCCAAGTCTATAGTGATTGTGGCAAATGCCTATTGCACTTGTTATTTTTGTTTCTATTGTTGATGTTGAGGGTGTAGAAAGGGGATAAACAAAAGCATAACAAGATCATGGTGTGTTACAATTTTATTGGTCTTTTTAGATTCGTATTTTTACTGACTTTTTTTTTTTTCTAAATTTTCTATGTTTATGACTTGAGGTGTTCCCTAAACACTTGCTACAGAGAGGATTTTGGCACCAGAATTATCCTTGGACATTGCTTAGTTCACCTGTCTTCCATAGATATGAACCTATTTTTGTGCCATTTTGAAGAAGCTACTAGTAAGACTGAATAGTCACACATCTCTTGGAGAGTTGAGAATCACACATTTCTTTAGGTCTTTCTGAGGATTGGTTTGTCATCCATGCTATGAAGTCTTATGCTCAGTTGTTGTGATGGTTTGAAATTACTCTCTGATGAAACTATGACCTATATAAACAACTGCTTGCATTTGTTTTACACAGATGAATTGCTTGTCTTTTTGCATTATTTTGCAGAAAGGATTTTTATGAGCACTACTATTTTTTTTTTCATATCCTTTTATATTGATGCATTTCCTATTACTCCTTTTAGGTGGATGCACAATGCTGATCAACTCTCCTCCTTTTGGATGTCTTTCTAACCATTGTTAGGATTCATTAAAAATAACCTTTATCAAACCTACAGATTTTTTCAAGTCAGTTATAACCAATGTTTTAAAAACCGGACCGGTGATCGAACCGGAAAAGTTACCGGTTCACGGTTCACTGGTCGGACCGGCGGTCGAACCGCTATTGAACCGGTGATGTAATAAAAAATTAAAAATATATAAAATTACAAATTTTAATAATGTTTGATTTTTATATTTGGTATATTAAATTAAATTAAATGATAAAGTTTAATATTTTAAATTTGATTAAATAGAAATATGTAATATTTAAGAAAGAATATATATTTAAGATAAAAAAATTTATAATATTTAATTTTATCTTTTTGTCTTTGTATTTTATTGTTTTAAAATTATTATATTAATTAATTTATATTATTTTTTATAATTATTATTATAAAAATAAACATGAATTTAAATATTTACATTTTTTTTAAAAGATTTTATAGGATAAAAATTTGAAATAAAATCAAATTTCGTGCGTCCAACCCTCAAGAGGCAATGTTTTCCTCTAATGAGTCTCATTCCCAATCCCACATTGGAAGCACATGAATTTTATGTGCTCCATGTGCTCTATAAATAGCTTCCCACTTGCCTTCTATCCCAACTAGCCAGCAAGCTGGGCCTGGAAGCATGGCCCAAGTTGAAGTGTTATTTTAAAATAAAAAATGGCAGCAAATTGGGCTTCTGTGGGGCATGGCCCATATAAAGTGTTAATTTTATCTTTGGATAAGGTCTAGGGACCTGGAAAAAGGAAGACCTTAGATTGGGCCTGGAATGGGCCTTTTACATGGTAAACAAAAAATTGTTTCTAAGGTGTAACCGGTTTGCAGAAAATTGGACGATTTGTCCGGTTCGACGGTTCAACCGTCGGTTTGACCGGTTCAATGCCGGTTCGACCACAAACGGTTCATTGAAACGGACCGAACCGGAAAGTTCACTGGTCGACAGTTCAACCGGTTGGACCGGCCGGTCCGGTCCTGTTTTTAAAACCATGGTTATAACTTGTACAAACCTTATGTAACTCGAAACACTTTATTTTTAAAACAATCCATGACTACTGGCAACTTACATGTTTTTCACTACATTTTTTTTCAATGAGGAAATGAGGCATTTTTCTTTAGTAGTATATTGTGATTCACAAAGTATAAACTCTTGCAGATTGAAAGAAAGACAATTTACATATCATTCAACAGTAATCAGTAAGCACTTTTATATGTTTATAGCTTCTTTTTATATGGTTTATCTTTTATGGCATTTACTCTTTTGTTATTCACATAAAAAAAAACACTTGATTTACCCTTCAAATATAAAATTCAGTTATGCAGGAAGGACATAAATTGATTATGATAAGATGGGAAATGTGTTTCAGGACAACTTTGTGTTCTTGCATTATAAGGTTTAGTAATTTTGTGTAGTTCTACAATAAACAACATTCTATTGACTTTGGATTTGGAATTTAACTCTAATGAGCATTTACTTATTTTTCATACATTTTTCAAGAATCCGGTTAATGAGATTTTCCTTACAAAAAACTAGAGGTTTGTTAACTCTCCTATAATCAGAGCCTAGTTCTCTTGCATAAATTTCAAGCAAATTTATAACCCTCTTCTTTGACAGTCTTTTATATTGGAATTAAACATCTTGGTGTCTTTGAATTATTTAAATATTGGAAGCCAATTAAGGAGTCATGCAATGGCATATTGTGAAACTTGATACACATAAAAATAAGATCTATTATGTTATTTTTCTCGCTAAAGAACCAAAACATATGCTTTTGATTTTGAATGTTTCAGACTTCATGTCTTCTCTTTCATTTATGATATTGTCGTTGGTGAATTGGGAATGTTGTTAAGAATTTTGGAGCTTGACCATCTGGCCTTTTCCAATTCCTTAGAGATTGGTAATAATCCAACGATCAATTGTTTTCCCAAAGTGGCTTACGCTAGCATTAGCAGATGTGAAATTATCAGTGACCGTTCATTGTAAAGAAATCTTGTTATTATGGCAGGATAATAGACTGTAATTCAGTCACAAAATTTTGGGACTTCGACATCAACACCTTTTTAGGACTCAGATTTCTAAATGGAATGATGCAAGGCATCAACACATTCATAGAATTCTTTAAGAATTCTAAATATGATCTTGGTATCTTAATGACAGGCCAACTTTCTTTAATGTTGCTAAATATACTAGATGGGAATCCACCCATGGACAAGAAATGTATGTTGCTCTATCCTCACCTCTCACTGTCTCACTCCCTATTGCCTCAAGTTGCATTACCTGCCATAATTAAACACCTCTTTTATCATTGTGACAAAACAAGTTTTGCCAAAACGATATGAGATTCCCTTTGATTTCAAGTTATGCAAGATCTATAAGAGCTCAATTGTTTTGAAAACATGATTCATAAATACTATGCTAACATTCAGTTCATGAATACCATGTACCAGAAGAAGGCTCTAAGAAATTTATGTCATTTACTTTCAGGATTCTATCTTCAACTCTAGTTCATGCTCAATTGTTTTATTAACTACAGTTTCTTTGAATGAACATGTCGAAGTACAAGTACTAAACTAGTTCATTTCCAGTCAAATTACTATCCCTAATTTACAGAGTATAAACCCTTGCAAATTAAAATAAAGAAAATTTACATATCATTCAATAGTGATCTGTAAGCACTCTTATGTGTCTACATCTTCCTCATTTGGATTTGGAATTTAACTTCTGATAAGCGTTTACTTGTTTTTAATTTTTTTTTAGGAATCCAGTTAATGAGATTTTTCCAACCAAAAATAGGGGTTTGTTAGCCCTCCTACCCTCATGCTGGTTCTCTTACATATGCTTGAAGAATATTGGAAGCCAATTAATTAGTCATTGCAGTTTCATAGTCTTACAAGAAATCTTGTTATCGTGGCAGGAAAACAGACTGCAACATAGTCTCATTTCCCTTCATGATTTAGACATTGTGAAGATTAAAAACTTGTTACCTGATAATAGAAGAAGAAAAGCAGCCAAAGAACATCAACAAAATGTATTGGCACCTTGTGGACTTGAATTGATGGTATTCAGGTGGCATAAATATACAAAAATACACTTAACAAACTACTAATCAGCAGGCCAAGATTCTACTTCCAAGAGACAGGGTTGTCATCCATGTCAAGAAGGCCCAAACTTTATTGTTGTGGAACTTTGGCATCAACAAATCTCTGGAATTATTTCAGGTTTCTAAATGGAATGGTTCAAGTCATCAACACATTCCCATAATTCTTTTGTAAATGTCATCATCATGGCTAGCTTTCTTTAGTCCATATGTACTAGATGGACAATAACCACAGCACTTGTATTAGAAACATGTCTGTTGCCTGGATTTGCATTACCTGCCATAATTAAGAACCTTTTTATTATTGTAGTAGAGTGTTTCAGAGTCACCCATACCTAGTCTATCTCCATGTCTCTCAAACAGCTAGGCCCATTGGTAGCAAAAGAAGAGCAACTTGAATAGTTGGTCATTTCCTTTTCAGGAATTAATTGTACCGCATTCCTATACATAGTGACTTTACCCTTTCTCTTCTTTGTTTTTTTCAATCTAAATTGGAGTGGTGTGACTGTGTCACTATTGCCAAATTTAAATGTTAATGTCATAGAATGCATTAATAGTTTTCTATTAGAATAATAGAATGCAATTCGACTAGATACTAGACATAAGTAAGCGTAGAATATAGAGCAAATGATAAATGAAATGAGGGAAACAAATGATTCTAAGAAGGGTTATTCATCTTCCTAGTCTTCTACATAAGAAAGGAATTTTCTACATCCCTTTCTTGTGTATAAATAATAATGATCCTCAACACCTTTGTCAAAAATTCCTATTCTTAGCTTAGATTTTTTTCTAGGTTTATCATAATTTTATATTTATTATGTATAAGAAGTAGTGGACAAACAAAAAAAAAAAAAAGGAAATTTATTGAACAAATAGAACTTCTTCAATGAAGTTATAAAAAAAAATTTCAACTTTGATTAGATACTAAAATAAATAAAGTAAGAATCTATTAGTATAGAAAGGATTTGTATGATATCCGATATAGGGAAATATATATATATATTATACTGTGTCATCACAAAAATTGAGTGATTCCTTATTTCTTCTAACTTTGAAAGGATCGATAGATACTATCAAGGAGCAAATGTTCTCAATCAATCAATCAAGTTCGTTTTTCAAAAACATCATCAGAAAAAACAATGAAATGGAGTTTTTTTAAACATTGTAAAAGAAGATTTGTTTTATCTGGCATTTATACGAATAAAATCTTATGATTATTAAGAACTCAATAGGACCTTCCCTCTCGAATCAGAGCCAAAGAGGGGGTGGGTCCCATTGAGTTCTTACGTTTTCATGTCGACAACTCAATTCATCCAATTACTATAGGGAACCATAAAAGAAAAAGCCTATTAAACCAATCACAGGAATTTCAGTTATAGTACCTATTAGCCAAAGAGGAATCCTTCCAGTAGTATCGGCCATTTACCCCACTTTCCTCCACATTTCATCAAGTGGTCATACTAAAGACATAAATAGTCATGGATAATTATGAAATGAGATCCTTTCGAATAAGATAAGAGAATTCTTACTATTATTATTTATTTTATTAGTCTCTTTCGTTCTCTTAATTCTTAATTGAAAAAATAATTGGAAAATAAAACAACAAGTACAAAAATGAGTAATAACCCCCAGCAAAGACCGGTACGATTCAATTCAACATTTTGTTCGTTCGGGTTTAATTGTGTCATAGCTCTATAATTTGGATTAGGTTTATTGTTCGATGAACTGCATTGTTGATATTGACCCTAAAAAAGAAACGGTAGGTATAGCTAGTCCGTGAACAGCCAATCATCGCACTGTAAAAATTGGATAGGTTCGATCTATGGTCATTGGGGCCTCCTAAAAAGATCTACTAAATTCATCGAATTGTTCCAAAGGACCAAAATGACTGGTTATTAATGGAATTCCTTGTTGGCTCTCTATAAAATACTCGTTCGACTGAGGACTTCCAAACACATCGTAAGCTAAACCTGTGCTGATGAATAACCAACCTGCAATGAATAGGGGAGGTATAGTAATGCTATGAATGACCCAGTATCTAATACTGGTAATAATACAGACTACCCATTTCAATTGTTGTGCTTTCTTAAATTGCATACCTATACAAGGGTTCAAGTTTCGATTGATATTTGGGGAGTTGATCATCCCTCTCGAAAACGAAGATTTGAAGTGGTCTATAATTTATTGAGTACTCAATATAACTCACGCATTCGTGTACAAACCAGTGCAGATGAAGTAACACGAATATCTTCGGTAGTAAGTCTATTTCCATCATCCGTCCGGTGGGAGCGAGAAGTTTGGGATATGTTTGGTGTTTCTTCCATCAATCATCTGGATCTACACCGTTTATCAACAGATTATGGTTTCGAGGGTCATCCATTACGAAAAGACCTTCCTCTGAGTGGATATGTGGAAGTACGCTATGATGATCTAGAGAAACGTGTGGTTTCTGAACCCATTGAGATGACCCAAGAATTTCGTTATTTCGATTCTGCTAGTCCTTGGGAACAGCGTAGCGACGGATAATTAAGAATTTAAATAGGTCCAGTCCAGGGGACAAAGAAATAGGAAATGTTATTTGCTTCGTCAGAATAAGTTCTATGAAATGAAAGAGTTTCATGGGAATTGTCTTGATCGTTAGATATCATTGAGAAATAGTTATCGAACAATTTCCTGTAATTCTTCCCAGTATGGAATGAGTAAAGAATCAAGCTGTAAGTCTCGATCTATATGAAACGCACTGGGTTTTTTTTTTGTCTTTCTTTAGGTTTCATTGATAGTGGAAGAGCCTTGTCTTACTCTATAGGGGTGCTAGCACTTTACTTTATATTAAAAGTAAAGGGGCCTAAAAAAACGTAATAGGCTGCTACTCTAGGCTCGCTTCGCTTCTTCAAGCTCCGCCCCTTATTTCAAACTAAAGCACTAACGCGCCTTCTATTATTTAGTAAAGCAACCTTTAGCGCTAGGCACTCCTTTTTTTTTCTGGGTGGAAGCTAGCGATAGGGCTGCAGAACATGCAAGGCGATAGATTCTATGAGACTCTTCTTGAATGGGAACCTGTGAAGGAAAACCGTGAAGCTCCGCCGCTATCGGAGAACCCTCAACCATCAACCTCTCCAAAGAAATGGCAACTCTTAAGATCTACGACCACCATCTCCTCTTCTTCAAAAAACAACGAAGGTATCCAAGATCAGATGACAAATTCGATCGACGTTCCTAATCAGCAACACGAGGACTTTCTTCAGATTGAAGGAGAGGAATGTGCTTCTAGACATGCCAAGCTCCACATATTCTTGTACAGTCAAAGGACGATCGATTTCGTAAAAAATGAGATCAATAAATAGAAATTCACTGAAAATGGATATTTGTGAGATCGTCAATATTGTACCGAGGATGTCTTTAGAGTATACTCAATCAGTATAGCTATCCTTCTTCTACCATAGCAACACAATTTCAAAAACTACAGCATTTGAATAGCTTGTATTCAGGTGGACAAGAACTACAACACTTCTCTTAAAAAACATGTATGTTCTTTCTTCAACTCTTACTCTATTGCCTAGAGTTGCAATACCTGCCATGATTAGTCATCTCTTATTTATTCTCATGGAGAAACAGGTTTTGGTGTATGCAAAGACAATATACAATTGTCGCACCTCTTGATTTTTAATCGTGTCAAACATTTGGAATTGTCAAGCTGATTTATGGCTAACCTTGCAAGGACATCTAGTGCAAGAGATTCAGAATTATACCTATCGAATCCATCTCCATTTCTTTAGAACAACTAGATACTATGGCTGAAATCTCATGTAAGGTGTCAGGTTCATGTTGGGGCTCATTCACGAGATTAAAATGAATATAGCAAGAGATGTTCTTGATCTACCACCACCCATGTTGTCAAGTTGTTTAATGCTCTCGTGTTGACCATGGCCACAGTCACAGTTGTGTGTCCTTTCTCGAAAGAAATAATCATTTTGAAACTTTTGTCAACAACATAACTTTCATGTATCTACTTTCAAGTACCCACAAAAAATTGAGTCCAGCTTAGCATTTAATAAAGAAAAAGTAATAATCTGAACAAGGGAACAAATGTTTTCCTTACTCTTTTTCAGTAGGAACCTAGTTTATTTCTAAAAAATTGAAGAAAAAACTAATTCTAAACATGGAAGCCAGGTACTTGATTTCTGTTTAACTAGTGGAACAATTCGAACGTATTTATAGCTTTAGCATTAGAAAAGTTTAACAAAATCACTAATTAACCCCCAAACCCCCACCCACCATAGAGATATGTTACAAAGATTCCTCTACTCTGCATTGAAACAAAGTGTAAGGGGTTTTTTCCTTTCTTCATCGTCAAATGAAACAGCCATTTTCAATAAAATAATATGAGAAATTGAGAGTTAAAACCATTTTATTTCATTGTACTCTCTATTCCTCTGCTTCTTCCTATCTTAGTCAAGCCAAATAGTCTGTGGTTTCTCCGTTTCTTCTTCACTCCACATCAAAAAGTAGCATCTTGGGTTCTCCCATCTCTCTATCCCCTTGTCAAAACACGTAATTTAATGTATTGTTGTCTTGGATTCCTCCTAGTTAAAAGGAAGCTTGAAATATCTCCACTGCTTCTATGTTTCTTTGAGTCAAGGGATAGAGTCTTGCTTTTCTTTGTTTATTTGAGATGCTAGAAGAGGTTTGTATAGAACTAATGTGATGTCAGAGAGGTAGGTAGTATCTGAATTCCCTCTAGTCATGCAAAGTAGCCTTAGAGATTTTTGGAGGCTTGGGTATTATAGTATATTAAGATATTCAAAATGCATTATTGCACATCTTCTTGACTTGTAACTGAACTTGTTTTTCACAATCATAAATATGGAGGTATTTAATTATGGCAGGTGATATACCTCTTAGAAATTGATGTGAAAAGGTGGAGATTAAGGGATGTGCACTTGGTTTTGCGAATCAAACAACCCTCATTTAGTATAAACCACAAATTTTGGCAACTCATGATCCACAATTTAGAGCATGGGAGGAAGCAAGCCTGTTGGAAAGATAGGAGGAGACAGTTAAAAACATGCGAGAATTCCATGGATGAGTTGCTCTTATGAATTATTCAGAATCCATGAGAAAATTCAAAGCTTTTTTTTTTTTTTTTTTCCTTTACATAGTTAATGATCTTGTTTGATGTTGGCCCTATAGTTGGTCTACTGATGGTAGGCTTCCTTTGAGTGGAAGCAAGGACTCTACACTAAAGGTAAATTGTGGGAACTATGTCTTTTTGTGGTATTGATGGGGTTATCATATAGTTGATTGATTCTATTGCTTCCTTATAGCTTTTCAAGGCTCTAAAAAAGAAAAGAACAAAGGTAGACCTAGGAAAAATATTCTTCCTAATTTCAGTTACTCTTTCTATATGAACTCTTTATTTTGGTAAATTACAGTTAGAGATGATCATGTAGTTGAACTAGGTTTGCTTCCTCTCCTTTCCCTCTCCTTCCCCCTTGAGGAAAATTTTTATCATTGCTTAGTTTTGACTACTCTA
The DNA here is from genome assembly GCF_030704535.1 of Vitis vinifera. Taxonomy (NCBI): domain Eukaryota; kingdom Viridiplantae; phylum Streptophyta; class Magnoliopsida; order Vitales; family Vitaceae; genus Vitis; species Vitis vinifera. The sequence goes on from NC_081817.1 coordinate 18,508,580, forward strand.
TTTCTTTTGATCATTATGGAAGAGCATCACTATAAGATGTGCAAGAAACGTGTTGTGGTGCATTATTCCTTTCTCTACCACCCAAAATCTACTTTCCACAATCATAAATATCAAATTGTTTAAGCATTAGGTAAGACATCTCTTGATTACTACTCAAAAAGTGCTATTTGATAGCTTGTAATTAACTCTTTTAAAAACTTTTGAGTAGTAGTTATTGCCTATTAACCCAATTAACATGTTAAGGACCCTTGCAATCAATTCTAATCAAATTGTGTTAAGTTTTGGTGTTTTGATAGCTTTTTGATCACCAAAGCAATCTAAGAATGAGGGAGAGCTGTATATAGTTCATGGCAAAGCTTTTGGAAGCTCAAATTCATGAAGAACCAAGCTTTGGAGCCTCACAGTCCTTTGCCTTAGTCGTTCAAAGTATGCAAGGAAAGAACAATAGAGAGAGGAAAAACAAAGTGAAGAAAATAGAGGACAGCAGCTACAGTCTTCTTTCATACTTTTGGAGTACTTCCCAAAGTCCATTTTCTACATGCTATATACCATTTCAAAGCTCAGGAAGTCAAAAATCCAATGCTTCAAACGGTGCGCAATTTGGAGTTGAAATGAAGGAGTTACAGCCATTGCAAGCCGATCACTCCAAGCTGAAGGAAGAATTTTGCACAGCACTGCGAAATCACCCTTTTGTTGCGAGATGATTTCGCAGCCTTTTTGTACAGTGCTGTGTTTCCCCCCTGAATTTTCCCGTCACGATGGAAGCCGAATACCACAAGTTGAAAGACCACTTCGCAGCGTTGCGAAATTAGCCTTTTGCTGCGAAGTGATTTCGCAGCCCTTTTTGTGTGTCTACGAAATCTCGCAGACCTCGTTTTCACCTGCGAAATGGTCCTTAGTGCTTCCCGATATTTGTGCACCGACTCTTTTAGATCTTTTCTTCAGATATTTTTGTATAAATTTCCATTCTTCTCCTTGTAATCCACCAACCATAAGATTTCTTAGTTAGGAATGTTGGAAAAACATCTCTATATATATTCCCTTGCATCCATTGTAAAAAGGATCGATCAATATATAGATATATCATATATAGAATCAAAGAACAGAGCACTTGCTCTGTTTTTCTTGTTTTCTCGTTAGTTTTCTTTCTAGCCAACCAAACTTTGAGGATTTTTCCTCAGAGGATGAGAGGCTAAGCTCTTTGTCTCTTGGAGTGAAGAAAGCCGGGTAAGTTTCCACATGCATAAATTGGAAGTTTTGTTGTTTTAGTTTTTAATGAAGAGAAAGTGTGACCCGTTAATGGTTTTTATCTTTTTAGTTAACTTAAAACGCCTTTAAATCACTTGGGCCAACACTTGGTAAGGCAAGTGATCTCTGTCCATGGAGATGCACTAGTTTACCCCTTGCGAGCCTTTGGGAGGTGGTTTGAAGGTAGGATTTTCTAGAATAGCCAACACTTGGTAAGCTTTTGGACTCTAAGGAGACATCCATTAGTTATCTCTTGCGAGCTTTTGACGGGTAATCCAAGGTTAAAGATCACCTTGAATGGCAAGTGTTAGGTGAGAGGTATGAGTCATTGCAAGGTGCATCAATGAGAGGGATTTAGTGTTTGAACCCATTAATGGGAAGCATCTGTATAACACCGGTTGGAGAAGGAACTATATGTTAATTCTCTAATGCGAGGAAAAGAAACAAGTGACCGGAACTCCCTTTTTGTATGAGGAATCTGAGCCTAGTGATCTGAAACTCCAAGAAACAACTTTTCTTTGTAAGTAAAATCAGTTACTATTTTTGGTTAGTTTAAAACCGAACCTTTTTCATTCGAACATCTTTATGTTTTCTTTTAAAGCTAACCTTGAAATGAAAAGGCACCAATTCAGCTTTGAATTAATATCATTTGCAAAGTGAAAACCCATCCCAGTGAACGATCCTAGAGCCACTATGCTATAGTAGCTTTGTCTTTGCTACCCTAGTATATGGTGTAATAGGTTATAAATTTTGTTGATTACTCCCTCAATCAAGGAGCACCAGCTGGACACGAATCAGCTGAGACACCAATTGGGCACGAATCAAATGGCGTCGTTGCCGAGGATCGAACCCTGAATCAAATGGTGTCATTGCCACTGCCGCTGTTAGGGACGAATCATCTCTTGATAATGATGTGAGAGATATAGACAAGTAATGTTACTAAATAACAAGAATATGCATAAAAAAAAAACAAGAATACACATATTTATGTGGAAAACCTTAGATGGGAAAAACCATGGGTAGAGGAGAAGAAAATTCACTATATTAAAAAATTGATACAAAATGGGAGAGATGCGAGCGACTACTTTATAAGCATAGACATCATAGTCCTAATCTTATACATAATTGCAAATATATATATATATATATATATATATATATGTGTGTGTGTGTGTGTGTGTGTGTGTGTGTGTGTGTGTGTGTGTGTGTGTGTGTGTGTGTGTGTGTGTGTGTGTGTGTGTGGGAGAGTAATAAACATCATAACCCTAAATTCTATTAGCCCGATCCCTCCGCTACCACCACAGACTCTCCAAAAATCTCACAAATTTTTCTTCACCACATATGTCGCATCACGAGCTTTTTGGGTAAAACTAAATAGAATTCGAGTTACCAAACTCTAACAAACAACATACCAGTATTCACAAGAAGTGATGTTATGCTTTTTCACTTTACAATATTCATTTAGTTTGAACTCCAGATTCAGGCAACTCAAAATCTCCGCCCTCATTAGGATTGTAGGAAGCTAGCTTCTTGGAAAGACATGAAAATGGGGCATTTATAAATATGGAAGAATCGCAAAGGCCTGTTGCTACTTTTGAATCATTCCAATCAATAACAACTCCAAAGATATATACAAATTTGTCCCTGGGAAAGAGATGTTTCCTGGGCATCTAACCATCTCTTTAATATACTCAGGGTTGTGCACCCTCTTGGTGATTTTTATATATTGTAGTGAACCTATCACACCCCAAACCCACTCCAAGGGCATTACGGTCATTTCACACCTCAAGCCCAAAGGTTCAAAATGGAAACAATACAAACATTCGTATTGTAACTGAAAATTTCCCAATTACCAAATTCCTATTCAGAGTAGTAGGACAAAATTCTAAAACCTCTAAGTATCAACTTTTTTTTTTTTTTTTTAAAAAAAAAGAACTAATATATCAACCAAAGTGTTATTGTCCAAATAACTCCAAACTTAAAATAATTCAAATGAGAATTAAATTTTTAACATTTAAACAATGTCCAAAATAAAAAGAGTTTAAACAAATATCCTATTAAAGCCAAATTTCCCTCCTAACGATCACTCATCGCTCGAACTGAGGTTACATGAAAGATTATCAACAAAGGGGGATGAGCTCAAAACCTAATAAGAAACATTAATATAGTTTCATGGATCAAACATTTTCAATCATCCTTGCAAATAGGAGATATAACATATACTTATTTTCATAAAAAAAAAAATTTTGAGTTCAAAATGTTAATACATTCAAACTTTTCAACAAAACTTTCTCATATTCATTTCAAAACCAAATCAAATACATTCAAAATATCTTTACTCAAGTTATCAAATGACAAATGGTACCCAATTAGGTGGTACTTCACAATTGAGCAACTAGTTTCAAATTTGTTCCATTTAAGGTGAACGAAACCAAATGTCAACAATTACAACTTGTTGACTAGGGTCATATAATCCAAAGTCAAACACTTTATTTCATTAATTCAAACTTACAAAACAAAATATCGTATCTCCTCAATATTACTGTTGTTACTGTTGCTCCTCTTCAGCATCAGCAAGTACAAATTTGAAGCAGGACAGTGTGTCCTTATGCTTCATAAACTCCTCTTGAACCATACATCTCTACGAAAACAAAATACCCTAACTTCATCAAAAGATTGTCAACAATATTACTGAATGAAATTTGTTCAGCCATCTTTCAAAGGTCTAAGGGAAAATGAAAGGAGTTTTAGCAACAGAAAAAATGAGAAAAGCCAAGTGAGGACTGAAGGGTCTGAATAAACTTGGGTGTGTTTGCTCTGTTCAATTCAAGTGGGATTAATTACTTGACCCTCATGATTGACCTACCCACCATATTTTTCATTTTTTTTTCTTATTAAAATTTTCAGACAAATAAAATTACTTGAAAATTATTGGATATTACTTATTATTTAAAAATTAAAATAAAAATTGCTAACCTTCTTGTAATATAATTAGTAAACATATTTTCATTTTATAAGCTATAATCAAACTGGTTTATATATCCTATTTTTAAAAATAACAAAGACAGAAAATTGTCCATTGAGCACCTAAATATTTTAAACTCATTATAATGAAAAAAAAATGTCCAAAATATTTATTAAAAAAACTAGTTTAATTTTATAATCATTTTTCAACCCATAAATTATCCAAAAATAAACTAAAATCTTTATCAAGGTTTTTCTAAGTAGAATTTAAAAAATGAGAAATTAATATTTGAAACTCCTAAAAATCATTAAATTAAAATTTAAAAAAATAAAATTTGTTTGATTGTATTAGAATCGACAATAGAAATGCAAACATGAGTTTATAGCTCTTAACAGATTAGATTATGAAACTAAATGTATTTTAGATAGTGGAGTTAGTTCATACAACAGAAAGGATGAGGTATCCAAGATGTCAAATAAGGTTGGGGTTGAAGGAAGTGAAGGGAAATTACCATAGATGTGAAATCGAAAAGGTTGTGATCCCATAAGACATCACTTGACAATATCCAAGAAAATGAATGACAAAACATCAGAATATCAACAAGCAGATTGCATACTTTATATCAAGGTATTTAATCGTTCTGATGCAAGCATTTGAAATTTTTTTGTTGCAGAAGCTCAAACATTTCCTAATAGATCATATCGGTGGGTTGATGCTAGAGATGTTGTCAATGCACACATTCAAGCATATGAGATCCCAAAGCCAGTGGAAGATACTGCTTAGTAGAGAGGGATTTACACTATTCTGAGACACTGAAGATTTTGCACAAGCTCTACCCTAATTTACCCCTGCCCAAAAAGTAAGTTTCTATTAGTTATTGCTAGTACTCGTTTGTGCCATCATTAGAGTACTTGCCATTTAATCTTCTTTTTTTAATCTTTTGTAATATTGTTTGTTGTAATAGTAGAATGATTGTTTCTATCCATTAGATGTAAATATGGTGAGACAAACCATATTTAAAACCCTACATGCGTCATATTAATAATTTATTTTTAATCTTTATATTAATGCATCAATAAATGGTATTGAAGAAATTACTAGTACAACAAAGGTTACAAGATTATAAGTGGGATCACTCTGATACAATGATGGGATAAAAGAAATAGATGGGGTTATTGAATGCAAACCTCCATACATAAATGATAGAGACTTAACTTGTTCAATATAAGTTCCTTGATGTAAAATATCAATTTTGTTTTCCAAAGTCTTTATGGCTATTGGCTTTTCCATGGAATACCAAAGAAAGAAAAAAAAAAACAAACCCTCCTTACCTGAGAGTTCATTTGAACCTTGTTTTTATTAATCCAAACCCTATTGATTTATATATGACCTATCATGGGACTATGAAGAGTTTTAAAACAACTCAAAGATAACAAAAAAAAAAAAATTGAGGTTAAATAGTGAAAACTACATTAGATTCCAATAATAGTTTTTACGATATAATGTTGCATTGGCAGGTTTCATAAAAAAATGAATTATTCTATGAATACTATTTTTGATTCCAAATTTTGAATTTTCTAATTCCTTAGTTTAGTGGTGGGTCCCATAGAAATTGAAAGTTGTGGAAAAGTAGAATATGGACACAATTTTTTACTTAATGAGTAGATTTTACAACACCTTCAAGTAATTACCCTAAAAATGATAGGTCATTGCATTGTAAATATATTAAATTTAATTGAGAGATTATTTATAAAAAATATCATCATTTTTTTAAAAGAATAATATGATCTTACCATCGTCTCGGGTAGGAAAGCAATTTATGGTGGTGTTAGATTTTTCTTAATATATTCTTGTTCCTTTTTCTTTTTTTCTTTTTGGTGCATATTGTAAGTGTGGACCCCGCCCTTTCGATTGCTCGAATGCGTTTCCCACTCGATGGCTAGCTCGATTTATTATTTTATTTCAAAAATTGATTTTTATTGATTATTTGAAAATGACTTGGAGTCGCCACTTATTTTTGTTTTATTTTTAAAGGGTAAACAAAATAAGAAAGAAAAACCCTAAGTGTGACTCCTTATTTTGGAAAATGTGATCTACGAAAAACCGGATCAGGTTCGGGGGTCAGGTTACTTATCGGGAAGGTACGGTAAAGACCGTAGCACCCCTCTAAGTCCCTAAAGTCGGGTCTCTACTAATAAGATGAAGCTGACGTGGCAGTCAATAAGAAAATCGATGAATACTCAAATCGATCATGCACAATACGAGAAGCAAAACATGTATAAAGAACGAACAAAATATGAATAGATGCGTACCTGGGCGGCAATCACGAATGCGCTATCATGAAACATGGTGAGTGAACAATGAACATATATAATTAAGCGCATATCAAGGAATAGAGTAGATCAACCATGCATGACAAATAAATAAATCAATCAGTCAATCAATCATGAAGTCAAGTATGTGGGGCCCCCACCAAAGCCCGATTTATCTTTGTATGAATTAGTTCCATAAATTCCACTATTTGGAATAACAGAATTAAATTCGTACTTATTTTAAAACATTTTAAAAGTCCAAGAAGGATTTAAAAATTGCTTACCGAATAGAAAATGGAAGCAAATTTGATTAGAAAGGGATTTATTGTCTTTAAGATTACTAAGGAAAAAAATAAAATAAAATGGAAAATAAATAAATAAATAAATGAGAAAATGAAATAATAAAATGAAAATAATAGAATAGAGTGAAATAACGGAAATATTAAGGAGTAGAGAAAACTGTTTGAAAAACGAGTTTTTGAAATCAATTTTTGGAAGTAAAGATGGAGAAATTAAAAAAAATGAAATCCACTTGTTTTAATAATGGCTCACCCAAGGAGGCCATGCGCGCCATGCATAAGTGGGTCTTAGGGATTTGCGTGGCAGTGGGAAATAAGAGATTTTCAATGCGTCAAACTGATAACTTCCACAATGGTTGAAATGTCATTCGTTCATGCTACCCGCCATCTATAGAAGGATGATCCCGGCCGTTCGTTTTGACTCAAATGCTTTCTTGTAGATTCTGTTAGATTAATTTTTGTAATTAATCTATAATTTGGGCCACACATGTAAATAATTAAAATGTGTGTGCTATCATTTAATTAAGCCTAAATATAGTGATCTAATTAATAATTGATTAATTGGCTTAAGGGTATAATTGTCATGAGATTATTGTGTAGATACCATTAGACAATTATTATTTCTATGAGGGGCAGAAATATAATTGTGATAAAATTAAAACTGCCCTAGCAGTTTATAAATAGGGTTATGGTCCCCATTCTACGACTACGCATTCCAATTTCTGAAAATCCTCTCAGAGAGAAATTGACACAGAATCTAGTGGCTAGAATTGGAAGACCATCTCAAAGGGTTTTTTTTTCTATAAGGTTTCTCCTTCAATGGATTCAGGTATGCTTCCGCTATTATTTTTCTACTCATTGTTTTTAATCAGGAGATTCCAGTGTATATATAAATTAAGGTATTCACCTTGTTAAATATTTCAGTACATATGTAGTTAGGGTATTCACCCTATTAAATATTCCAGTACATATGTAGTTAGGGTATTCACCCAGTTAACTATTCCAGTATATATGAAATCAGGGTATTCATCTTGGTTGAATACTAACAAGTGGTATCAGAGCCTACTCCTTGATTAATTCTTTGAGTTATTATTTTAATATATATATGTCAATGGATTAAGATTTATGAAATATTGAGTTGATAAATTTTTATTTTATTATTATTATTATTATTATTATTATTATTATTATTTAATAGCATTTTATGATATTAATATTTAAGTTATTGATCTAGCATTTTAAATAGGCTAATTAAAGCGGAAAATCACCAAAGTGACATCTTCCGTGTAGATTAGTCTGTTCGGGGTGTTAGATATTTGTGTGTATGTGATTCATGCGGGTATTGACTGGCCCAAAGGAAAGTTAATATTTGGTTAAATTGCATACATACTTGTGGTGATAAATATGTGATGATTATAAAGGTAACTTAATGTGAATAATAAATCAATCCAAAGATAGATTTATTATTTGACATAACTTATCATCAATGTTTGATCACTACAACAAGAGTACCACTTACAGTTAATATTACTGTCCAAAGACTTAATATTAATGTTGTGCTAGGTATCTTGAAATGTCATAATTTGCTTTTAAATTTAAAGATTATGTGTTTAATTGCTTATTTTATGTGAGCATGATGGTTTATTTGATTCATTTTATTTTGTTCTCGATTCAGCTTTTATATCAACTACTTCTATATCTGCCAACATCAATAATGTCCCTATGTTAAATGGGACTAATTTTAAGGACTGGAAAGAGAATATGATGATTCTCTTAGGCTGCATGGATATAGACTTGGCCTTGAGAATGCCCAAACCTGATGAACTCAATGAGCAAAGTACTCAAGAGGATGAGGTTTATTGGGGTAAGTGGGAACGTTCAAATAGGCTAAGTCTTATGATCATGAAGCGCGGCATTCCAGAAGCTTTCAGGGGTGCGGTAACCGATGAGGTTACTAATGCCAGTGACTTCCTTGCGGAAATTCAGAAGCGTTTTGCCAAAAACGATAAGGCTGAAACGAGCACACTTTTAGCAAGCTTGATTTCAATGAAGTATAAAGGCAAGGGTAATGTTCGGGAGTACATCATGGAGATGTCTCATTTTGCTTCAAAACTTAAGGCTTTGAAACTCGAGTTATCTGATGATTTACTCGTGCATTTGGTTCTCATCTCTCTTCCTGCACAATTTAATCAATTCAAGGTCAGTTATAACTGTTAAAGGGATAAATGGACTCTTAATGAGCTCATTTCATTCTGTGTGCAAGAGGAAGAGAGATTGAAGCAAGACAAGACCGAAAGTGCTCATCTGGCTAGCACTTCGAAGGATAAGGGCAAACGAAAGAATAAGGATAATAAGGTTGCTGCTTCTAATGGTCCAGAACAAAAGAAACAGAAAGTTGAGGTAACATGTTTCTTCTGTAATAAGCCTGGACATACTAAGAAGGAATGTACCAAGTATGCTGCTTGGCGTGTTAAGAAAGGTATGTTTCTTACTTTGGTCTGTTCTGAAGTTAATTTAGCTTCAGTATCTAGAAACACATGGTGGTTAGATTCTGGTGCTACTACTCACATTTGTGTTTCTATGCAGGGTTGCCTGAGTTACTGAAAACCAAGTGATGCTGAAAGATGCATCTATGTCGGAGACGATCAGTCGGTAGAAGTAGAGGCAATAGGGCACTTTAGATTATTATTGAAATCTGGTTATTTTTTGGATTTAATAGATACTTTTATTGTACCGTCTTTCAGACGGAATTTAATTTCAGTTTCTGTTTTGGACAAATCAGGTTATTGTTGTTCATTTGGAAACAATAAATTTACATTATCTATTAATTCAAATGCTGTAGGAACCGGTTTACTTAATGTTTATGATAATCTATATTTGTTGGAAACTGTTCCGTCCTATAATGAAACCTTGCATGTGGAATCACGAGGTACAAAACGTAAATTGAATAAAGATAATTCGGCCTCATTGTGGCACAAACGCCTAGGTCATATCTCTAAATCTAGAGTTGAGCGACTTGTGTCCGATGGGATTTTGGATTCACTTGACTTTTCAGATTTTGATATTTGTGTTGAGTGTATTAAAGGAAAACAGACCAAAACAAAGAAATTAGGTGCCAATAGAGCTACAGACGTCTTAGAATTAATTCATACAGATATCTGTGGACCATACCCTACGGCATCTTGGAATGGTCAACAGTACTTTATAACATTCATAGACGACTACTCAAGATATGGCTACCTATTTCTTATACATGAGAAATCACAATCATTGGATGTGTTCAAAACATTTAAAGTAGAAGTTGAGTTACAACTCAACAAAAGAATAAAGAGCGTCAGATCTGATCGTGGTGGTGAATACTATGGTAGATATGACGGATCAGGTGAACAACATCCAGGACCATTTGCTAAATACCTAGAGGAATGTGGGATCGTCCCTCAATACACCATGCCAGGATCACCTAGCATGAATGGTGTAGCAGAAAGACGAAACCGAACCCTTAAGGACATGGTAAGGAGTATGATTAGTCATTCTACTTTACCCGAAAAACTCTGGGGTGAAGCACTCAAAACGGCAGCTTATATCCTAAATCGGGTGCCAACTAAAGCAGCTGCTAAAACGCCTTATGAGCTTTGGACGGGTCGAAAGCCCAGTTTAAAGCATTTTCATATTTGGGGATGTCCAGCTGAAGCGAGACCTTATAAGCCTCATGAAAAGAAATTGGACTCTAAAACAGTTAGCAGCTACTTTATTGGCTATGCAGAGCGATCAAGGGGTTTTAAATTTTATGATCCTGCTATTAGGTCAATTTTTGAGACGGGAACTGCAACATTTTTTGAGGATGTTGAGTTTGGGGGGAGAAATCAGGCTAGGAATATTGTCTTTGAGGAGGAAGAGGGATCTACTATTGCTATTGATAATGTACAGGTTTCACTACCTATCATTGATCAAGAAGTAAATTTGGATCCTCAACCAACATACAATATTGTTCAACCCTTAATTGCAAATGAGGACATTACTTCTGAAGAACAAACTCAACAACCTCAAGAAAATATGCCATTAAGGAGATCCACTAGAGAGAGGAGAAATGCAATTTCGGACGATTATATCGTATATCTCCAGGAACGTGAGGTAGAAAGTGGAATGATGGAAGATGATCCAATCAACTTCCAGCAAGCCATGAAAAGTTCCAACTCTCAGAAATGGATTGAAGCCATGAATGAAGAGTACAAATCTATGCAAGACAATAAAGTTTGGGAACTTGTCCCATTACCAGTTGGTACGAAACCCATTGGTTGTAAATGGATATTTAAAACCAAGCGGGATTCAAATGGTAATGTAGAAAGATATAAAGCACGTCTTGTAGCTAAAGGCTTTACTCAAAAAGAAGGAATTGACTTCAAAGAGACCTTCTCTCCAGTTTCTACGAAGGACTCTTTCAGGATAATCATGGCACTAGTTGCACATTATGATCTTGAGTTACATCAAATGGATGTTAAAACAGCGTTTCTCAATGGTGACATTGATGAAACAATTTATATGGTACAACCAGAAAATTTTGTGTCCGAAGACTCAAAGAATATGGTTTGTAAATTGACTAAATCCATTTATGGGCTCAAGCAAGCTTCTCGTCAGTGGTACTTCAAGTTTCATCAAATTATTGTCTCATATGGTTTTGAGGCAAATCTTATGGATGAATGTGTGTATCACAAATTCAGTGGGAGTAAGTATATTTTCCTGGTTTTATATGTCGATGACATATTGCTAGCCACAAATGATATTAGCATATTGCACGACACCAAGAGATTTTTATCAAAACATTTTGAGATGAAAGATCTTGGTGATGCCTCCTTTGTCTTAGGAATCCAGATACACCGAGATCGTTCTAAGGGTATTTTAGGATTGTCACAAAGGACCTATATTGATAAAGTCCTCCAAAGGTATGGCATGCAAAATAGCAAACCAGGTGATACCCCTGTCGCTAAAGGAGACAAGTTCAGTCTTAATCAATGCCCTAAAAATAGTTTAGAAAGTCAAGAAATGCAGAAGATTCCTTACGCTTCGGCTGTGGGGAGTCTAATGTATGCTCAAGTATGTACACGTCCGGATATTGCGTACATTGTTGGCATGTTAGGCAGATATCTAAGTAACCCTGGAATGGATCATTGGAGAGCAGCCAAGAGGGTTATGAGATATTTACAGAGAACAAAAGAGTACATGCTTACATATAGGAGATTGGATCAGTTAGAGTTGATTGGGTATTCCGACTCCGACTTTGCTGGATGCCAAGACAGTAGAAGATCCACATCAGGCTATATTTATCTGTTGGCTGGTGGAGCAATTTCATGGAGGTCTGCCAAACAGACACTCGTAACTTCATCCACCATGGAAGCAGAGTTTGTAGCATGTTATGAGGCATCCAATCAAGGAATATGGCTACGAAATTTTGTCACTGGGCTGCGTGTTCTGGATGGTATTGAAAGACCACTGAAGATATTTTGTGACAATAAATCAGCAGTTTTATATTCCAATAACAACAGGAGTTCTACAAAATCAAAATACATTGATATCAAGTTCCTAGTTGTAAAAGAAAAAGTACAGAGTGGACAGATATCCATAGAGCATATTGGAACAAACTCCATGATAGAGGATCCGCTTACAAAGGGATTACCACCCAAGGTCTTTCATGAGCACACTGCTCATATGGGTGTTGTCTCATTTGAGGATATCCAAATTTAGTGGGAGTTTGTATTATTTATTGTATATTGCTCTATGTTATGTTTAGACTTTATCTATACATTTGGATTGTGTTCTGCAGAAATAAAGTATTCATTTTATTGCACTCTGTTAAATTATGCTAAAGATTTGATCTCAGTAAAGTTAAGTTGGACCAGTTGGAAATAGGCATGAATAGATCACATTGCATGTAATTTCCATGCTATGCACTCATGATTGATCTATGTCATTTAGCTGTGCAGATATATGTGACCATTGATTGGTCTAGTAACAATTGATGTAACAAAGGCCACCTTGATCCTATGTCATTATAGTTAATGGACGAGATTGTTCGGATATACCCTAAGGACATGATAGCAAATTTTGAGCTCATAAGGTTAAACACATTTATTTGATTACATATGCATGTGGCCCAGTGGGAGATTGTTAGATTAATTTTTGTAATTAATCTATAATTTGGGCCACACATGTAAATAATTAAAATGTGTGTGCTATCATTTAATTAAGCCTAAATATAGTGATCTAATTAATAATTGATTAATTGGCTTAAGGGTATAATTGTCATGAGATTATTGTGTAGATACCATTAGACAATTATTATTTCTATGAGGGGCAGAAATATAATTGTGATAAAATTAAAACTGCCCTAGCAGTTTATAAATAGGGTTATGGTCCCCATTCTACGACTACGCATTCCAATTTCTGAAAATCCTCTCAGAGAGAAATTGACACAGAATCTAGTGGCTAGAATTGGAAGACCATCTCAAAGGGTTTTTTTTTCTATAAGGTTTCTCCTTCAATGGATTCAGGTATGCTTCCGCTATTATTTTTCTACTCATTGTTTTTAATCAGGAGATTCCAGTGTATATATAAATTAAGGTATTCACCTTGTTAAATATTTCAGTACATATGTAGTTAGGGTATTCACCTTATTAAATATTCCAGTACATATGTAGTTAGGGTATTCACCCAGTTAACTATTCCAGTATATATGAAATCAGGGTATTCATCTTGGTTGAATACTAACAGATTCTTGAGCTACTCCTCTCGTGTCCTCTCAAACGCATCGTAATCCCCCAGGTAAGACTTCAGTCATAAAACATCATGAAGGTCAAGAAGATTCATGGGTACATCAAGTCGTAATGAATCAGGTTCTATACACGGTGCACGAGCAAGAGCAATTCGCGTTTGCCAACTTTCAGAAAAGGTTTTCTTGTTGCTCTATGCCGCATTCTAGGAGTGAAACCGAGATCCACAAGAACGGAGCCTGCACGGGACTTAGCGGAGTATGCATCAATGAACTCAATCCTTTTGTATGTCTCTTCAAGCCTTTGTCCAACAACATCTTTGTCAATATCCCCATTCAGTTTCTCTTGGCTCTCTAGTCTGCTACTCTCTGGATCTTGGCGAAGGCTGTAAACGATTCTACTGCTCAGCGTTCCAACTGAACCTCCTTTCCATAGCAGCCATTTTGAGTGGATTCTCCTTTCTGCTTAGGTCCATTAGCATCATGAAAGGCGTGACTTTTGCTGAAGGTGATAGAAGCCAATGTCGGGAATCTTCTCTAACCGGACCCCATCAATACTTAATAGCCCGATTCCAATAAGCCTTGAGTTCCGAGGACTGGGCGCGCTTTAAACAGATTGAAAATTCCCCGACTCTGTGATTATGAGGATTGCCCTGTAAACTTGGAAAAAATAACATAGTTGATGACAGATTCTAAGTCTAGTCCCAGAATAGAATCTTTCTTGAAGAAGGTCATGCCACCCTAAGGCCTTTAAGCAACTTGTGTGCTGTTGTCATTACAATATCACAGGGCTTAAAGGGGTCAGCAACCACGGAAGCAGCAACAAGTCCATTAATGGGAGCCATATCCACCATGAGAAAAATCATCAACGCCACCTGTAGATTCATCAATTCGATAAGGCATAGACTCAAAATGAATTGATGTGTCTGATGCCCGTCTTTTAAGAGTCATGAGACCATGAGACAAGTGGCTCTATGAGGTGAATTTAAACCCAAGGCTCTGTCATGTAGATTAAGAAGGGCAGTATACGCTTCAAAGTTAGCTGGAGAGCCAGATAATGCTTGAACATTGATACCCCACTTCCTATCGTCTAAGTGAAATGCTGCCAAAACCCTCTTCTGTCAGAGTGTTCCCAGCTCATCAATGAGCTCGTTATCACCATAATACTTTTTACCAAGCAATCCCTCAGAACATTTGTTTGGTGAGGCAAGGATCAATGGCTTCCATCATTGTCCGGGATGTAAAATCCTCTGAAGCAATAAACTCTAAACTCTTCATTTGTTGTTTTTTCCCTCAGGAAATCCCCTTCATGAAACCGTCTTCTGGTCCCGAGCTTTGGAAACCGTGCCCATATGAAAACCCGAGGCTCATGCTGGACCAAAACCCTTCTCCTTGAGGGTATGAATGGCCATCGAGAACAGAGTATAAACAGCAAGGGAGCAAATACAAAAACAGAGTATCAACTGAACCAAAGAAAACACTAACCCGAGCTCCATTTCATATTGGAGCCAGTGGGCTTATGCATGGGTGGGAAAAACCAGGGGAAACTAAGATCTCAAAGATATGACTCAAATATTCAAATGAGAGTTATAAAGGAATCAGATTATACTAAAACAATTTTTCAATGAAGAGCAAAGCACGGATACATTATCACAAAGTAACAGCAACCCAAATGACATCAATGGAAATCCAAAATGTGGTCTAGCAAACGTACCTGAGGATGTTCCTTTTCTTCCCTTTATTTTCTTTTAATTTCTCTCTGGTTTTCCTCTCGAACTCACCCACAAAACCAGTCTGCTCCTCTCTGTTTTCTCTCCAGTGTTTTTCCCCTCAAACGCTTTCTCTCATCCTAAAAGCACTCTGGTTCTCTCAGCCTCCTTCTCCAGAATCTCCCTTCTCTCACCTTAGCAGCCTGCTCACTGCAAAATCCGCCACCAAAAGCCCCCACCACTACTCTGCAGCCTTCTCCTCTCTTTCAGCTCCCTGCTCCTCTCCAGCTTGCTCCTCCTTTTTCTCTCACTCTCCCTGCAGCTGCATCCTCCCTCTCTACCCAAAGTAACCCAACCAAAAACTCCTGCCCCCACTCTAATGGAAAAGCATCTCCCTCTCTCATCCGCTCCTCCCTGCAGCTGGCAAAACGGTTTGCAACTTTTGCAGATTCCCTCACACCCCGTGTCACCTTCTCATTGGCTCTTAAAACCACTATTTTGATTCCACAACAGCCAATCTCAGGACAGCATGTGGACTCCTAGGATGGTGACATCTGGCCATAGCTAGCTGCAAGAAAGGAAACGTGAGAAAAATCACAGCTCCCCAAAATGGGGGTCTACAGTAAGGTTTCAAGTTCCTTTAGAAATATGAACAACGATGAAGAGTTAGAAATTTTGGAACATTAAGTACATAGTTAAAGCCATGTTTAGATAGTTGAAATTCCTATAAAAAAAAAATACAAAAATGAAAAAATGAAAGAAGTTCAAATTTTATTTGATTATCTTAAAAAATAAAAGAAATTACAAATAATGAAAATTGTTTAGATTTTATATACTTTCTAATGTTTACTCTTTATAGACAAAAAAAACAAATAATTTTTTTTGAGGTTCTGAAAATAATTAAACTTAAGCTTAATTTTTGTTTTTCTTGATTTTTAATGCCTTTCATAATTTTCCTTTACAATTTTTCCCACTTAATCCAAAACTTTCCAAGGTCTAAATTTCATAGGTGTTTCATCTTCTTTTTAATTAAGAAGTTTTGAATGTTTCAATTCAAATTCCACAATAAGGTAATAAAACCTTAAAATTAATATTACATCTAGGTTGACTTGGTAATCAACTTGAACCAAACCTAAATTAAGAAACATTCAGTCCTAACCTAACCAAATATAGCCTCAAATATGAGGTGTATAGTTAAAACTCAACTTATTTCTATATATTAAAGTGAGGCTTAAATTGACTCTGGTATACTTGTAGTCGAGTTGAGTTGTTTAAGTTGTATAATCAGAGCTAAGTTTTGTAAGATTGAATTGGGGTGAACTCATTCATAATGTTTATTTTTTTTAACTTCTTTTATATCATAATTTAAATAGCAAATAGGACAACATTTAAACATAATAAAAAAAATGAGAATGAATTTATGTATCTTTCTTACAAAAATGAAATAATATAATTAAAATTTAATATTTTTTTAAATACTAAAAAACATAAAATAGATATTATTATATAAAATACAATAAATTACAAATATTATAAAAATATAAAAATTAGGTTATATATGTATGTATGTATGAATGTATGTATAAAATAGTAGTGTGATAGGTGTTTGCTACTTGTAAAAAGTATTTTTGCTCATTTTTAAATTGAAATTAATAAAAAGAAAAAGAAATAAAATGTTTTCAAAAATATTAAATGCATAACTAATATTATGCTAATGAAGTTTTTTGTTCTTTGTAATTTAGAGTTGTCTCATTCATATTTTAAGGTAAACTAATAGAACATTAAACTCCCCAATATTGTATCCATCTAGAATTTATCACCATTTTATTTTATATCATATCACAATTATATTAATTAGTGGCTTCAAGAAAAAAAAAAATTATTTATATGTTAGACAACATGGAAAAGATATATTTTTTAATGCTTATTAATAATTTTTATTTCAAATTTTAAAACATGAATATATAAATTTTAACAATTATGAAATATTAGTCTAAATATCTTTTAATATTTGGTTATGTTTGCAAAGCATTTTTAATAAAAATTATGAAAAACAATTTTTGAGAGTAATTTACAAAAACATTTTTTATTTATTTTTAAATATATTTTAAAAATAACTTTATCTCATATATAGTACTTTATTTTAATCGTTCTCTATTTAAAATAACTCTATGAAAAGAAACGAAAATAATTAAAAGATTTATCTTAAAACATTTTATTTTTTTATTTTTATGAATAGAAAACTTTTTTTTTTTGTCAAATGTGTCTTCTTGTTTTTGTTTTTGTTTTTTTAAAAAACAAAAAACTGTTTTAAAAAATAATTACCAACCATGCTTGAACACAAAGCCCGAAGCTCCCGTGGGGCTGGTTTTGGGCCTTTTAGGTTTGGGAAAAACAGTCGGGCCTGGCTGAGCACAAATTCTTCTCTTTTAAATCCAAAAAGCCCGTCTCAAGCCCAAACTTCAGGTTGGGCCGGGAAGCTCCTGGCTTAACACAAATTATTCTCTTTTAAGTCCAAAAATACAGTCTGAAGCCCAAAATTTCGGGTTGGTCCGGCCGGGCGGGCGGATATGAAATATAAGAAAATAAATAGGGAAAACTGTGTTTTGGTCCGCCCATTTGGGCCTAATAGCTTTTTGGTAACCCAACTTTCCATAACCCAAAAAATGTCCACTGTTGCCCAAAAAAATATCCCTTTCATGCACTATCCACTGTTTTATAATTTCATTTCCAAAATTACCCCTCCAGCCTTCCATATCAGCAGCCATCTCCCTCTCCATGTCACGGGTTGTGCTTTCAAATAAACACAAAAATCTTAAACAAGTTAGCAAAACCCACGCAAGACCTGACTCTGAAATTTGGGAAACCAGGTTAGGGCAAAAGGAGAGAAAGTCACAGAGAGTCCTTAGCTTCTTTCTCTTCTCTCTCTTTTCTCTCTGTTGTGTGAATTTCTCAGTGAAAAATCGAAAGCTTGTAAGCTGTAATCGAAAGTTAGGTTCAGTGCTTTTTTGGTACTTTGTCGGATGGCCCAAGCAGCCAGTAGCAGATACTCAAATTTTATGCTTGGGTTTTACTTGAATGCTCATACATTAGCTGTCATCTTCAAGGTCCATTTGGTTTTAATGCATCTGGATCACGCAGCTGAGCAGAGGAAAGAGGAAATGAATCTGTTACTGGTTTGATATTTTTGGGGCTTAGGTGCTTACGAGCTGTACGGTGTAAGCAAAATCCTCGTTAAAAGTCTAACTTAAGACAACTGGCTCTAAATAGCATATGGCCCGGCGTTGAAAGTGGCTGTAGCCTACAATCTCAAATCAAGGGGTAAGTCCCATACCATTTAAAAGAATTGTGACCTTCAGTGTCAGAAATTTTCAGTTAAATACAAATGAATTGCATCTTCTTCACTGAATTTTCAGCCTCCGGTTTCATCTTTGCGAGGTGAGATTCACATTCATTTTCCATTGATCGAATTCCCCCTCCTCTGCCACAGCCTGGCTAGGGACTCGGTTAAGTTAAGATGCTAACACTGAATGAAAATTGATTCCAACAATTTTCATCAATCAATTCCTCAAGTACAAAAGCAGATGGTGTATGGTGGATTGCAGTAATAGATGAAGTTGGTTTAGTTTATCCCTCCTTTGATGGGCACAAGGATAAAACCATCTATTGCTGGGCAAGGTAGCTAGATGCAGCTTTCCCCAGAAGGCTCGAGGTAGCAGAATGTCCATTTTGGTCTCAAGTCGTTCAACATTGCTGAAGTTCCTTTGCAATCCTAATGGAGACTGCCATTGGGCAGTTTGTCTTAATTGCGTTGGAGGCAATGTGTGACCTGCTAACAGCATATCCCTCCTGCAACAACCAAATCCAACATATGGACTGCATCAGTTTCTGTAAACCATTTGTTGGAGCTCCAGACCATAGCAAATATCTCCAACTTCAATTGGGAGTGATCAGCTTCTATAGAACAATAAAATGCCATACCATATTATAATTTCCCCTTATATTTTTCCCATTCTCCTAAGCTGGGGCTTGATGAGTTTTTAGACCAAAAGACTTGTGCAAGTAAACATCATCTGGATTAGGCAACAAAAAAAAAAATACCTGACTCTGTTTCTTGGCTAATGACAATTGAAAAGCCTCTAAAAGAGAACACTAGGAGGATACCTTGTTCAGGGCGCTCATCATGGTCATGAGGGGAGGAGAGTTTATTTTTGCACGGCTTGCTACCTAGGAACATAAGAGGAAAATCAATAATGAAATTGCATTCAATTTCCAAGCCATGCAACAGAGCCTGAGAATTAATTCACAACCAAATCAAGAATCTAAAACACAAAATTATGTTATTTGCAAGTAAACCTCATCCAATTTGATGTATCCAAATGGTAATTTAGGGTCACTCTCATCGATCATTTGCTTCAGAAGTTTTCCCAGATGAGTTTCAGTGTCATTGCCAGTCCATCCCCATTGCTCAGCTAAATTTAGCATTTCTGTAAGGTA
Organism: Vitis vinifera; assembly: GCF_030704535.1. Classification (NCBI taxonomy): domain Eukaryota; kingdom Viridiplantae; phylum Streptophyta; class Magnoliopsida; order Vitales; family Vitaceae; genus Vitis; species Vitis vinifera. Next base: position 18,528,373 of record NC_081817.1, read on the forward strand.
GGAAGCATTATGGCAGAGATTATCAAATACAGTGGTTTTGCTTTTAAGTTGCTTAGGTATTACCTTAATGACCTTTAGGTACTACCTTAGTGGCCTTCAGGTACTACCTTAAGGGCCCCTAGGTACTACCTTACCAAAACTTCAACTCAACCTCTCCTAAGCCTCGGGTTTTCCTTTGTGACCCTTAGACCATGCCATTATATGCTTCTCTTGAGTCCTCAAGTGGTCCACCAATGGTTTTATGCTACTGTTCCTTAGGTACTACCTTAGTGCCCTTAAGGTACTACCTTAGTGGCCTTCAGGTACTACCTTAAGGGACACTAGGTACTACCTTAGCAAACTTCAACTCAACATCTCCCAAGCCTCGGGTCTTCCTTTGTCACCCTTAGACCACGCCATTATATGCTTCTCTTGAGTCCTCAAATGGTCCACCAATGGTTTTTTGCTACTGTTCCTTAGGTACTACCTTAGTGGCCTTAAGGTACTACCTTAGTGGCCTTCAGGTACTACCTTAGTGGCCTTCAGGTACTACCTTAAGGGACCCTAGGTACTACCTTCGCTAAACTTCAACTCAACATCTCCCAAGCCTCGGGTCTTCCTTTGTCACCCTTAGACCATGCCATTATATGCTTCTCTTGAGTCCTCAAGTGGTCCACCAATGGTTTTTTGCTACTGTTCCCTAGGTACTACCTTAGTGGCCTTAAGGTACTACCTTAGTGGCCTTCAGGTACTACCTTAAGGGACACTAGGTACTACCTTAGCAAACTTCAACTCAACATCTCCCAAGCCTCGGGTCTTCCTTTGTCACCCTTAGACCATGCCATTATATGCTTCTCTTGAGTCCTCAAATGGTCCACCAATGGTTTTTTGCTACTGTTCCTTAGGTACTACCTTAGTGGCCTTAAGGTACTACCTTAGTGGCCTTCAGGTACTACCTTAGTGGCCTTCAGTTACTACCTTAAGGGACCCTAGGTACTACCTTAGCTAAACTTCAACTCAACATCTCCCAAGCCTCGGGTCTTCCTTTGTCACCCTTAGACCATGCCATTATATGCTTCTCTTGAGTCCTCAAATGGTCCACCAATGGTTTTTTGCTACTGTTCCTTAGGTACTACCTTAGTGGCCTTAAGGTACTACCTTAGTGGCCTTCAGGTACTACCTTAGTGGCCTTCAGTTACTACCTTAAGGGACCCTAGGTACTACCTTAGCTAAACTTCAACTCAACATCTCCCAAGCCTCGGGTCTTCCTTTGTCACCCTTAGACCATGCCATTATATGCTTCTCTTGAGTCCTCAAGTGGTCCACCAATGGTTTTTTGCTACTGTTGCTTACGTACTACCTTAATGGCCTTTAGGTACTACCTTAGTGGCCTTGAGGTACTACCTTAAGGGACCCTAGGTACTACCTTAGCTAAACTTCAACCCAACCTCTCCCAAGCCTCTGTTCTTCATTTGTGACCCTTAGACCATGCCATTATATGCTTCTCTTGAGTCCTCAAGTGGTCCACCAATGGTTTTTTGCTACTGTTCCCTAGGTACTACCTTAGTGGCTTTAAGGTACTACCTTAGTGGCCTTCAGGTACTACCTTAAGGGACCCTAGGTACTACCTTACCAAAACTTCAACTCAACCTCTCCTAAGCCTCGGGTCTTCCTTTGTGACCCTTAGACCATGCCATTATATGCTTCTCTTGAGTCCTCAAGTGGTCCACCAATGGTTTTATGCTACTGTTCCTTAGGTACTACCTTAGTGGCCTTAAGGTACTACCTTAGTGGCCTTCAGGTACTACCTTAGTGGCCTTCAAGTACTACCTTAAGGGACACTAGGTACTACCTTAGCAAACTTCAACTCAACATCTCCCAAGCCTCGGGTCTTCCTTTGTCACCCTTAGACCATGCCATTATATGCTTCTCTTGAGTCCTCAAGTGGTCCACCAATGGTTTTTTGTTACTGTTCCCTAGGTACTACCTTAGTGGCTTTAAGGTACTACCTTAGTGGCCTTCAGGTACTACCTTAAGGGACCCTAGGTACTACCTTAGCTAAACTTCAACTCAACATCTCCCAAGCCTCGGGTCTTCCTTTGTCACCCTTAGACCATGCCATTATATGCTTCTCTTGAGTCCTCAAGTGGTCCACCAATGGTTTTTTGCTACTGTTGCTTAGGTACTACCTTAGTGGCCTTCAGGTACTACCTTAAGGGACCCTAGGTACTACCTTCGCTAAACTTCAACTCAACATCTCCCAAGCCTCGGGTCTTCCTTTCTCACCCTTAGACCATGCCATTATATGCTTCTCTTGAGTCCTCAAGTGGTCCACCAATGGTTTTTTGCTACTGTTCCTTAGGTACTACCTTAGTGGCCTTAAGGTACTACCTTAGTGGCCTTCAGGTACTACCTTAAGGGACCCTAGGTACTACCTTCGCTAAACTTCAACTCAACATCTCCCAAGCCTTGGGTCTTCCTTTCTCACCCTTAGACCATGCCATTATATGCTTCTCTTGAGTCCTCAAGTGGTCCACCAATGGTTTTTTGCTACTGTTCCCTAGGTACTACCTTAGTGGCCTTAAGGTACTACCTTAGTGGCCTTCAGGTACTGCCTTAAGGGACCCTAGGTACTACCTTAAGGGAAACTTGAACTCAACCTCTCCCAAGCCTCGAGTCTTCCTTGGTGACCTTTAGAGCATCCCATCATGTAGTTCTCTTCATTCATCAAGTGGTCCACCAATGGTTTTTTGCTACTGTAGCTTAGGTACTACCTTAAGGGCCCTTAGGTACTACCTTAGTGGCTTTCAGGTACTACCTTAAGGGACCGTAGGTACTACCTTAAGGTAAACTTTAACTCCTTGGATGTAAAATATGTTCTTGTTGTCTTCGGATGTTGGTTTCTTAGTTGTTTTCTGAGATCATCTCGATAAAAAAAAATATAATCACTACACTCTGATGTGCTGCCTAGTTTTTAGGTCTTGTTGGATATCCGAGTGATGACATTAATAAGTTCCTATGGATGGTTCGCATTGGAGGGGGGGGGGGGGGGGGGGTATTCCCTCACATCAAGGAACCTGATTATCTGGTGAGTTGTTGGTTGCTTGTAATATGGATTCTAAGTATGTCTCCTTTGGGTTCTTATTGCTGGTGTATTGTTGGTACACTAGTTTCAAGCTTTGTTCCATTTGAGATTCCAAATATTTGTCTTGATTGGCAATAGACTAACATTTAAGTTGAATCTCACTTGATGGTCTCACATTATTGGTGAATTTGCATTTGGTTGAAAGTTTACTTTTCTTTATGGCTTTATTGTGGTGAATATTGGAAACAGCTTGGATTTGTTTAATTTCCATGGAAGGTCCAAATAGTCCATGAGACATGTCTTTGTAATATGAGTTAAGAGAATGTTGACTTGTTAGTGTTAGTGTTGGACGGCCCATCCAAATGGCATGTATTTAAACTTGCCATACAGGAATCATAGAGACATGTCTTTATTTTCCCTATAAAGTCCCATGTCTGTTCTGATTAACTTTCCATGGTTTATAATCAATGAAGGTGTTCACTACTCACCATTGGATGGTTCGGATATACAAATTAAAACCTCCGAAGAACAGGATCCGTGTAAAAACAAAGAAATCAAAATCGGTATGCATGATAAACACCTGTAGATTGTATTCGTTTCTGATTCAGTGCAAAATTACCCACTGACCTTTTGTTGCCTCCTCCCTTTGCAGAAAGCAAGCTCCACAACCAGCTCAAAAAAATAAGTGGAAAAAAAAAAGAAGAATCCCTGGCAATGAAAGGCACTTTCAGAAGATGTTGTCTCCAATCAGTTACTTGTAACCCACATATTTAATATCCAAAACACTAATTTGTTCTCTTAAAAGTAATTTCTACAGCAATTTTATCGTGGTCAATCCCAAACAGGCCTTTATTATGATTTCTATATCCATATCCTCTCTTTTCAATTTCTTCCTTTCATTTTCCCTCTCATGTGGGATGGGTAAACTTTGCACTTTCTAAAGTCATCTTTAATGTTCTAACTGAGTGGTATCCTACATAAATATTTTCTACAAACTCAGAATGACCTCAGCGACAAAAGCCAACCCCTTGAAGTAGAGGTATAGAAGTAAATTGCATTCACAGCTAATTTTGTCCCCTATTTTCAATCAAGTCACAGCTAACAATTTTATATATAGCATTCAAATTGCATTCCACTCCACAGACTATACAACATTCAGATGCAAAATTGTCTTCTTACCCTTCCAGAAAGCCTATATCTCAACCAATCATTCAAAACTAGGACATAGAAATGCCAAAAGTGCATAAACAGAATGCCACCTTATGAATCTCCACAGTAAAATTATCAATCTTTTCTCATGTCATTCAACATTGTTTTCATAATTTTCTCACTTTCATACAAGGAGTATATATTCAAAAAACAAAGAAACAGAAAAATCAATTAAATAGGCAAGATTAATTGGACAGAGTTTCTACTGGATATGAGGTAGTTGGCTGAAGAAGAGAAAAATTGATCACTGATATCTGCACACTTTCTTTGAGCATAGAAACTCCCAAGCTTAATTAATCTTCCAAACCATCGATCAAATACACTATTCTGAGTGAGACCGTGGAAAGGGCATCTCAGCGAAAAAAATCCAACAACAAATTTTACTATACAGGAGCTATATTTTATTCCAAAAGGAGACGGTCTTTGATCTTGAAGCCCAAATCAATATATATATATATACTAGGAGCTTCTGACTTCTCCCTGGTGTAATAAAAAGTGAGCTACAAAATGACCCAGAGCAGGTCCCACCTCAGAATTACCTTCATCTGGTCATTTTCTTGACACCTCATAATTGTTACAGTTTCTTAGGCAGGTTGTAATTTTTATTGAGAATGCACATACCATTACTGTAATATATATTACAGTCCTCAAGCTTCCTCTATATTCAATGGAATGTGTCTTAAAATATAGAGGGAACTAAAGCCTAACTACCCTTATCCAAATAACAAAATAAACCAAGGAGCCTATTGTGAAGTCTTCATCTTTGATATCTCCTCCAACAGTAATCTGGATTTAGCTGCAAAATCAACTGCCACAACAGCCTTGGCTGTTATCCACTGCCTTTTCTCATTCATGTATTCATGTTGTGCAACACTAATCCGGAAAAGATGAGGGACCCAAATAGCTTCCTTCAATTTCTGCTGGAATCGGTTCTCCTCTCCCTCCTGCAGAGAAAATTGGGTTTTTAAAACATCAGATTTTGAATGCCAGAAGTTCATCATTTTTTTCTTCCATAGAACCCAACTAGGCTACCAAATAAGTAACCAACTACATATGAATTAATGCATCAATGAGCAACTCTTTCAAGTTAACTAAGATTTGGACAAACTCCTAGATATTTCAATATTGCCAAGAGTTTACCTGTGATTTAAGCTTATCAAGCTCATCAGCAGAGCACCCAAATATTCTCTCTGCTTGTTCATTAAACAGAGCAAGGCAAGCTTCACCACTATCATCTGAAACTTTCACTACCATTATGTACCTGGAAAACATAACAGAATGTAACAAAGAAACATCATTCATAGGACAACTTTTCCTATTTTAAATACTATCACTGAATTCTTATTGATTCAAATTCCATGAATCCCTCACCTTCAACTGCACTCATCATCATTCTTTTCACATCCTTCACACCAATACCCAGATTCAATAGCATCTGTGACTTTCTTGTTGCATGTCTTACAAGCCTGGTACCACATTGTTTGCTCAGGCTTGATGAAGCTTATGTATGCTCTGATGCTAAAAAATGAAGGCTATACAGAGACAAGCCCACATTATCAAAACTTAAAATGATTTTAACTTAAAACTTTGGCTAAGACCAGTTTGATCATGTTAGGTTATTTTAATGACAGTAATTATTACCTTGTCTTCACCCAAAGATGGGTTGCTGGTTACATGAGAAAGGGAAACCCTGTCATAGTACATGGACCTCACTCCACCCTTAGATGAAGGACTGATATCAGACCCAATAGAAGCTAATCATGATACCTGTGAACAAGAACATGTGGTCAGAAACTCTTACTAGAAGAACTAACAAGGTAATAGGTCACTGGATGATTCCTTACCAGGATCTCAACTTTTTTTATTCCGGTGTATCTGGATTTACCAGTGCAATACTTTTACTCAATGTTGACAGTGACACACCTAAAACAAGATATGAAGAGAACATTACAAAGAGGACTTCTTATCATTCTCAAGTTTTTGAGAATGTGCTTAATTGCCATAATAATACCAAACTTCAAGAAAACAAGGGGAATTACCTTGGAAGTCTCCAACTTTGAGAGATTTAATTGCAATAATTGGAAATTTATCAGCATTATCCAACAATTCCTACCCTACATTAGTAGCATGATCATTCCACAAAGAGACCACAACACTTTTCTTCCTACAATTGAAACGTCCATAAGTTCAATATGAAGCAACATTAGACCAAAGTGACCAGTGCAAAAAATAAAATATACACTCACGTCTTGTCCGCAATAGTAATATCACGCTTAGGAACAATCTCATTGTTATTCTTCCTTCGTATCCTCATTGTAGGAGAGACACTTTGAACAACTCCACTAACATCTGGAATTAATAATGATATGGGTCATATTACACAAAAGCACCTAATGAAATTCACATCACAACAAAAAAAGGAAGTCAATAGTATAATGATAGCTCTTTCACATGATACTAACAACTTTAACATACAGATCCAAACCATCCAAGAAATGAGAACTTACAACTGGCATGTGCAAGTGAGATCGCATTAATGAGGAGAACCTTGGTATTTTCTTGTTCTTCTTTTCTCAGTGCTTTCCCAGCTTACGAACCACCTCCAGATTCTGCACCATTAAATTTCCACTGATAAAGCCTACATGCTCGAATATACAAACAATAAGCCTCTATATTTTTCAGCATATATAATTCTAGTATAAAGTTTTTAGTAATAACTATCAAAATCACTTGACAAGGTACTTATCACACAAAACATAAATTAATAAATAAAATACTTCACGGGATATTCATTCTAATGTGCGTCTTCTCTTATCAAAACTCGCAAGAACACTAATAAATGGGAGCTTGATATTTACAATATACCTTAAATTGGATTAAAAAAGTACACCACTATATGGTTTTCAACAAGATTAGCCTACTAAGAAATGAAGCAAAAGGAATTATGATAAAATTCTTGATGTAATATTACCCATTACAACACACCAATGATAAGTGTTACATATGTGTTCTTGGTTGGTAACAACCTTTAGAAGAGTGTTCAAAACATGTAATGGATATACAAAAAACACATAGTTTCAGTCATGGAAGAATGTGACAGCATTGCACTTAAGCCAAAGGGTTGTTGCACGTTTTCCTATTGTGCCCGGAAGTATGACATCTTGAGCAAGAGACAGTCCGTTTATCTTGCAATTGGGACTCAATGCGCTTCTTTCTTGGTCTGCCGGGAGGCCGCTTGGTATGGGGTGGGTTAAGAGAGAAGAAAACTTCACCGGTGATAGATCGAACCAAACCATCATTAGCGACCATTGGCATGTCATGGGTCTCTATACCGGAGAAGGAGCCCGAGTAAATCAGCTCTTGCATTGGGAATTTGTACCAATCTTGAACAAAATCAACAACATTCTGACCGATGGAAAGAATAACGGCTGCCGCATGTTCACAAGGGATGCCCAACATTTCCCAACCCCTACATGTGCAAGTACGCTTTATAATGTCCACATTCAAGAAGGTGGTTCCAATAGAAACCCCAAATATTCCGTTCATGAAAGGAGTGACCGGATACACCTCACCCTTGGCAATTTTCTGCTGAACTTTTTCTTCAATTTTTGGCCCTATGCATCCTTTCCAATTGTTTGATTCCTCTTTATGTTTGACAAGCATAGAACCTAACTTAGCCATATGCTCCATTAGAAATGTACAAATGGAGTGATGTCTTTCATTCCTTAGCCAAGCATTAAACGACTCGGCAAGGTTTGTGGTCATTTTATCCCATCTTTGTTTTGGGAATTTGGACATAGCCCAATGTTCGGGTTCATTTTCTTCAACCCATTTGGCCAAAGCGTCATTGTATTGTCGTAGTTCAAACATGGAAACATTGTAATCGTGCTCTAACCTTGCATAGGCTATACTATCAAGGAATTGGAGTGCATTTTCTTTACCTTTGTTCCCTCTTGTGTTATGTTTGCTCAAGAAAGAGCTGAAATTTTCCTTCAAGTGACAGTAACAGTAGGCATGGTTTTCAAGCCCAAACACTTTAGGAACACTACGAAGGAGGGCGGGATGTCTATCCGAGATAATAACGACTTCCTTATCTCCAACAAGCTTCTTCAAATTTTGCAAAAACCAAGACCAATCGTCATAATTTTTTGAGCTCATCACGCCAAAGGCTAAGGGGAACATGGCATCATTAGCATCGTATGCGGTCGCCGAAAATAACGCACCCCTATATGGCCCACTCATATGGGCGGAGTCAATAGCTATGATTGGCCGACACCCCATTGCAAACCATTGGATAGATACCGAATGAGCAACAAAGAGTTGCTCAAAATGTCCATCACTTGAATGTCCCAACTCAACAATGCTTCCCGGATTTGTTGCAACCATTTTCTCACACATCCAAGGCAACAATTTGTAATAATATTTGGGTTCTCCATAAATGCGCTCATTTGCCTTCTCCTTGATATTCCATGCTTGAAGATACGTCAATTGCATCCCATGTTGCCTTTGAAAGTCCTTACAAATTTGGCAGGGTTGGTAATTGGGAGTGGACCGGATGACATCATCAATAAGCAATGATGCCCGATTAGATCTCACTAAAGGTTGGCATGCAGCAACATCTTCCAAACTATGATTATGATGGTTATGAAAAGTGTGAACCTGGATGATGTTCGAATCCCCAATTGCACGAGCTGTGACTTTCCAAGGACATTGAGTAACTGTGCAAACAACTGTCATGTGTTTCATAGTATTCCTCTTGAAGCGATAACGGAATCTACCAGCAATTGACATCAAATAAACGGCATCACGGAACTTGGCAGCATTGGAGAAGGTATGTCCACTACCCATAATGGAATTTTCAAACCGCCTTGAGTCACGTTCGAGTATATTTGCTTCCGCACATCTATGGGAAAACCCATATGACTCAATTGTAAGAGAGTCATTACAAATATTAATTGGCAGATCGCCACCGGATGGAAGTAAGTGTGCAGAATTCGAACCAACAATAGGAGAAGGGGCACTACAAAGGAAGAAAAAAAAAATCATCCATCTACATATATTTGAAGAAAAGTTAATAGACATAGTGGATGAGATGTTGGGAAGGCTATCAATACCTAGTCGGTGCTATATAGCCTTCAACAACTTCACTTGATGATGAGACATAGACGTGACAAAACATTTCGTTGAATCGAAACATCTTAAGTAGGGCTGCATCATCATGCAACGGTAGTAGACATGATGGCTCAAACTTGACCGTGAATTCCAATTTGATAGAATTCTGGTCAAAGTGCAATGCATCACACAGTTTTGAAACAAAATCACTATGTGACATATGTCGACTAACAACCATCGATTCGCTACGACCACCTTGATATTGAACAGACCCTCCAACACATTTAACTAGCTGACCGCCTTCATGAATGTAACAGAACATGTCCTCTTCCATCACCTTAATTAAATAAAAACTTGTTACAAAAAAAATGACAACAAAAGTAAATAGGGATTATGTATGAATATAATGATGAAGGAAAGAGGAGAAGAGAGGGTGGAGAGAAAGGCCATAAAGGGGTCATCGTCGGGCCATGTGATGGTAATCGAACGTCTAAGATTTTTTTCTTAGTGACACATAAGATGAAGAGGAAACGAGGGAGCATGGATTGAAGGGCCCCTTTCTATATTCAAATCCTTAGTATATACATGTATCCATAATCTAATGCCATGAAGTTGCTTAAGGAATATGAATGTTGGCTTCCTCCCTACCCACATTTCCCATGTCCTCATCTACAACCGATATTCTATGTTTCTTTCCACTTCCATTCCTCATCATCCTAAAAACATAATTACATCTTATAACAGTTATCGAAAAAAACCTTTTACAAGGGACAAGACATTAATAGTTAAATGATCGCACATATCGAAGATGGACATTATTTTGATGCAAGTAGTTTATGACTCTCACTCTCACTCTCATGTACATAACTTTCTATCTTAACTTTGTAGGTGTATACCTAGGCCTAATGTGTTTATACATGGACCTTGATTCGAAAGTGAAAAGTCCATCGTATCTTCACAAAGATCTCAATAAATCCCATATTATAGTTTTGTTCGAAATCAATTTGTATAATGCATCAAATTCGTTCATAGAGTTAATATTCAATCACCTCATCCTTTGAAGGTAAGAAATTGAAAGCAATTTTGGTAAACAAAGACAAAGCAAAAATATGTTGTAAACAATGAGTGATTAATGGGGCTGACTATAAACAAATAAGTTACTGTCTTAGTGAACTTAAGAAATGATAATAGTTGCACAGTTTGGAAGAAAAGTTGATTGCAGAAACATCACAATAATTATGGGTTTTCCTTACATTTGCATGATGTTCTCGCAAGAAAATGAGGGAGAGACGGAGACAGACACACAGAGAAGAAAGAAGAAGGAGCATAGGAAAAAGAGAATACCTCAAAAACAGTTCCCAAGTAATCTATGAATGCTACAAAGTTGGTTTCTTCAAAAAGTCCGTATATATATGTAGTCCAACAAGGAGAAGCTGAGAATGGGAAGAGAAAAAGGGACATTAGAGGAATGGAAAAGCTTAGATATAGTACATAATGAATAAACTAAGAAGGATTAATGTTTATTGTAAATAACATAGGGCTTTTCTGGTATGTTTGAACAAGAAGAAGTTAAAGTCACTTATGTTTGGAAATAAATATGACAACAAAACAAACATTTTATATAGGTAACATTTTTGCCCTCTCCTAAAAATTAAAATGGAAACCTACAACGATCCCACCCCAACACTTTGCTACGCCAACCAGGTTTCAAGGGCTATGAAAAGGGAGGCCAAAATAAGCATTGAAGACAACTTTTAAGAAGCAAGAACCAGCAAGAAAGAATCTGGAAGCTAATATATCACAATAATTATTGTTTTACCGTAGATGCGCTTGATGTTCTACCAAGAAAAAGATAGATAGAGACATAGACACACATACAGAGAACAAATAAGCAGCAACATAGGAAAAAGCAAATACCTCAACAACAATTCCCAAGTAATCTATGAATGTTGGAATCTTGACTTTTGCAAACAGTCTATATATATCTGTAATCCAACAATGAGAAGTTGAGAATGGGAAAAGAAAAAGGGACAGGGCAGAAATTTCAAAGCTGACATACAATACATAATGAAAAAGCTAAAAATCATTAATGCTTATTGTAAATAACATAGGTTTCTTCTTGTATGTTTTAACAGGAAGAAGTTAAAGTCACTTATGTTTGTAAATAAGTATCACAACAAAATAAACATTTTATATAGGTAACAATTTTTTCCTCCCCTGAAAATGAAATTGGAAACCTACCAGCATCCCACCCCAACACTTTGCTACTTGAACCAAGTATCAAGGGTTATAACAAGTGGCAACATAATAAGCATTTAAGACAACTTTTGAGAAGCAAGAACCAGCAAGAAACAATCTCGTAGCTAATATAAACAAATCTGAATAAAATTACAGCATATAATTTCAAATTAAATAATTAAAATTGTATTTTTGTAATGATGAACCTTAACAAATTTAAAATAAATATATCTTATCAAAGAGTATCATAGTCCAATGGTAGCAGTGATTGAACCCAACCCATGGTTTTCATTTAATAAAAATTAAGATGGATAAGAACCCAAGCTTTCGATTTTTCACTGAGAAATTCACACAACAGAGAGAAAAGAGAGAGAAGAGAGAGAAGCTAAGGACCCTCCATTTGGCACAAAGTAAGAAAACCTTATTTGCTGTTTGATGTGAAGCTCTATGCATTAAAAAAAGGAAAAACAAATTATAAACTTAATTTTAAAATATATCATAAAAAACAGCTCTCTAGGTGGCAGGAGAGGTGGGTTTTGGTTCAAATAGCTTATACTGCCTCTGGCATCTGTTCTTGAATTCTCCAACTTTGTCTCCCAAACATGTCCTAATTCCCAAGAGCTCATATTGCCACACCTACTCATTAGGGTTTGCATCAGTTTCCATTAACATTTAACTAAAAAGAGTTTAAAAATTCAATCAAGGTCAAACAAAATCAACCATCCCACAGAGCAGAAGTTACATAGATATTCGAGAAAATAAGTCATGTCACAAACTAAGCATCTAATCACACAGCAGAAGTTCAGAAGTTCAGCTTTCCTCAATCCAACCAGCTTTGAATACATGCTTATAGGCTTATATAATCTGCTCCTTACCACCTTTAAACAAAACCCTTGAACGAATTAAACCAAAAAACCCAGAAAAAAAGAAAAGAAAAAAAAAAGCACAGAAAATTAGGATTACAATCAATCAATCCACACAAAGTGCTAAAAAACATTAATAAACAAACACCCAACATAAAAACAGCAAGCTTTTATTAAAAGAACACAAAAACAAATAAAATAAAAACATACCCACAACTTTATCTTACCTCAAGAACCAAATCCAAGAGCAAAAAAAGAGTTTAAAAATTCAATCAAGGTCAAACAAAATCAACCATCCCACAGAGCAGAAATTACATAGGTATTCGAGAAAATCAGTCATGTCACAAACTAAGCATCTAATCACAGAACAGAAGTTTAGAAATTCAGCTTTCCTCGGGTGCTAAATTGCAATTAAAAATAAAAACACTAATTAATTGTCAATCTCAAGAGAACCTAAATCCCAAAAATTAGGCCAGAAACCTAAATTACGTGCACTGAATAGTTCCAGATGCATGAAATCAATGAAAAAAATTACCAAACAAAAATAGTAATCAGGAAAGACCAAGTAAAGAATACACAAAAATGTACATATTTATCGTTCGTTCGTGTGGTCGCCGGAAGAAAAAAAACGGGAATAAAGAACAAAGCTCAAGATTTACAGCTGCGCCTAAACATTTGCTCTCTTTCATTGCAAAGAAACCAACAACAATAGAAAAAAAAATAATCATATAAGTTTCGCCTCATATTTTCCTCATTTACCTCAGTTTTCTGAGCAACCAAACAGAAGCTAAAAGATGGACTAGAAAGCGAATCTAACTTGAATAGTGTAAGAGAGCTCATAACAGAGTGGAAATCTCTAAATGAAGGCGAGAACCTGGAGATGAAATCGCTTTATCTGAAGAAATTTGCGGATCAGTAGTACGGCGACACGCGTGAATCGATTACAGCTTACAAGCTTTCGATTTTTCATTGAGAAATTCACACAACAGAGAGAGAAGAGAGAGAAGAGAGCGAAGCTAAGGACTCTCTGTGACTTTCTCTCCTTTTGCCCTAACTTGGGTTCCCCAAATTTCAGAGTCGAGTGTCGCGTGGGCTTTATTTGAAGAAATTTGCGGATCAGTAGTATGGAGACACGCATGAATCGATTACAGCTTACAAGCTTTCGATTTTTCACTGAGAAATTCACCCAACAGAGAGAAAAGAGAGAGAAGAGAAAGAAGCTAAGGACTCTCTCTGACTTTCTCTCCTTTTGCCCTAACCTGGTTTCCCCAAATTTCACAGTCGGGTGTTGCGTGGGTTTTGCTAACTTGTTTAAGATTTTTGTGTTTATTTATTAAAAGCACAACCCGTGACATGGAGAGGGAGATGGCTGCTAACATGGATGTGGAGGGGTAATTTTGGAAATGAAATTATAAAACAGTACATAGTGCATGAAAAGGATAATTTTTTGGGCAACAGTAGACATATTTTGGGTTATGGAAAGTTGGGTTATGAAAAAGCTATTAGGCCCAAATGGGCGGCCCAAAACACAGTTTTCCCTATATTGTATCATAAGAAAAAGAAAAGAAAAAAAAAGAGTGGAGGGGGAGGGGGAGAGGTGGGGGGCTATGTTGTAAACAACAGGGTAGCCTGTGTAAAGCCCCCAGTTTTTACTTAGAGACCTCATTACCCATTAGGAAAAGGGTCAATGACCTATTATTAATAATGCAAAATTACCCAAAGATGGATATTTGAATTTTTTTTTTTTTTTGGAGAATTTAAGAATTGTTGACACAATATAGTGAAACTGCATATACAAATATTGGGGTCATTAGTTCACTTGACTTAAGCGATTAAGAACATTGAAGAGGAGACATGTTGCTTGATAAGCCCACCTGTCTACATCTTGAGCAGCCACAGTTTGTTGCTCATGAGACTTTTTGGAAGACACCTCCAGGGATAAGATTGAGTAATTTAAATTCCATTAACAGAGTTCCTCTCTTTCATTAGCCTTTAGGCCCTTAGGAATCAAGCTTAAACTCGAAAGATTCTAAAATCTTACTCCCTTCTAACCTCAGGAAAGTTTTGAGAGCTCAGGTATCCACAAATATCTTGGTACATTCTAACAAGTCCTATACCACTTTCCACCATTCAATTTATCCCAAAATAGCATAAATGTCAAGGGGATACAGGAGACCAGAACTAATAAAGGCAATGACATTAAACGGGAGAAAAAAATATCAAAGCATGATAGAAGAGTTAAATACTTAAACAAGTTAGTGTTGGTATTTTAATTATAGTATTCCATTAATACAGTACCAAAATACTGGATGCCATATACTTTTGTCTAACAATGGATGGAATAATAGATATACAAGCACAAGAAATATGTTTCACTAACATGAAAATGAAATTTATGAAAGGCGGCTAGATTCGAGAAATACAAACAGGATAGAACACCTATGAAGCATGAAATATTTTTGAACACAAACTTTAACAAATCCATAACATGAATAAATGTTTGGAACCACCACACTAGATCAGCAATCTGTAGCTTCTCAATATCATAACTGTTACAGCTATATTCGACTTCTAACCATATAAGCTAAGCCTATGTTTTGTTTCTAGAAAGTTTTAAGGAAAAAAAAATAGAGCAGAGAAATATAAGAAAAAATTATAAAAGTTTTCTTTTATTTGATTGTCCATTGAAAAGTTGAAGGAAAGAAAATTAAATTGCTAAAGAATGTAATTTCCACTAACTTTCCTCATTTTTTGTTAAGGAAAATGGACACCACCACCACCCCAACCCTTTTCTTTCGTTTTTTTTTTCTTCATCTTTCGCATGGTACCCAAACATGAGAAAACCATTTTCACTAGCATTTTTTCCTTTCCTTTTCTTATTACTTTCCAAGAACCAAACATAAGGTAAGTTTATGACACCCTTTCTAACACAACCATTAATAGACGGCTCAAGGTACTTCTAACAGTGAAAGAAGAATTTCACAAATACTTATTGTAAATTACAGAATAAGCCAAAAGTGAAGATAACATCTATTAATACCTGCCTTTTTCATCTTCCAAATTCTGAAGATGTTTTTCATCTTCACTTAAGTCCAATGCAACTTGGACGTAGGAAAAATTAGAACAAAAAAATAATCAAGCATTCTTTTCTCAGCATCATCATGCAAAATTTTCCACCATAGCATAAAAGGAAATCATGAAGAAAAATAAAAAATTAAAAAATAATACGCATGCTCTCTACAATAATCACAATAAAGGCAAACTACTCCAACAAATTATTAGAAAAAATTGGAAAAAATAAAATTCAGAGAATGGAAATCCATTTTCACCTCCATATAAAATACACCATGAAAAACATTGGAATCTAGTAAAGCTCTAGGTAAAAGAGGTATTTCAGGCCAATTTAAGAGCTCTATCAGAAATTCAAATGTCCATTCTGAAATAGAAAATTTAAAACCTAATTGAAACTTAACTATGTAATCCGAGTACCATAAAAACATTGAAAAAGTCACACAAATACTCGCATAATCTTATCAATCGAAAGGTTATAATACAAGGTGCAAAACACCAGAATCAGAAATAAGTTTCACATTCTACAAAACTTACACTAAAAAGAGAAAGTTAAAAGGTCACAGACAGTCGAAAATAACCAGAAAATAAAGGAAAATAAAAGAAAAGGGACCTGTTTGGCGATAAGTTCTCTCTTAGAGTGGGATGGGAGTTGGGAGACACTCATCTAATATATAGGGAAAGTTGTGTTTTTTTTCCCTCCCTCTGTTTTCTGGATCTAGGGGTCTCTTTGCTTTTGTGCCATTTGAATTAAATTTCACAAACCCTAAACCCACGATTTTTTAGCCAGGCTGAAAAATACCACCTTTGCCTGCAAATCGTGATCAGATTACCAAATAGCATCTTATTGTGCCATTGGAATTAAATTTCACAAACCCTAACCCACGATTTTTGAACCAGGCTCAAAAATACCACATTTGCCTGGAAATCGTGGTCAGATTACCAAATAGCATCTTATTGTGCCATTGGAATTAAATTTCAAAAACCCTAAACCCACGATTTTTGAGCCAGCCAGAAAAATACTACCTTTGCTTGCAAATCGTAATCAGATCACGAAATAGCATCTTATGTTTTTTTAAAAAATAAAAATCAAAAAGCTTGGACAGCTCGTGAACAATGCAAAACAACATTTAGCCCAAATTTTTTCTCAACAGCCAAACAAATTGTTAAATGGAAACTCACCTGCGATTACTCCAAAAGGAAGACGAAGCTCCACCGCCGATTCCAGAAACCACCCATGAAAATGCAGGCAAAAGGAGAGAATAGGGCAAAAAGCGAGGAAGTCAGAGCGTTTCCCCAAATTTTTGAGTCGGGTCGTGGGTTTTGCAAATCCTAACTCTAAAGCTTAATATTTTTGTGTTCAATTATTAAAAACACAACTTCCCGTGCTGACACGGATAAGGAGATGGCTGCTGACATGGAAGGCTGGAGGGGTAATTTTGGAAATTAAATTATAAACAGTGGATAGTGCATGAAAGGGATATTTTTTTGGGCAACAGTGGACATTTTTTGGGTTATGGAAAGTTGGGTTACCAAAAAGCTATTAGGCCCAAATGGGCGAGCAAAACACAGTTTTCCCCAACTTTAAAGTGTAGCAATTATTCAATTATGAGAGAGAGAGAACAACTTTACAGTGGAGCAATTATGAGAGAGGGAGAGAGAACGACTTCACAGTGTAGCAATTATGAGAGAGAGGGAGCGAGAGTTATTGCTATGGGATGGGATGCACCAACTTTAAACTGTAGCAATTATTCAATTTTGAAGTGTAGCAATTATTGAATTTTTGACCAAGAGAGAGAGAGAGAAAATTATTGTTGTGGGTGGCATGCAACATCTTTAAAGTGTAGCAGTTTACAGTGTAGCAATTATTCAATTTTGACAGTGAGAGGGAATTATTGCTGTGAGCTGGCATGCAACAACTTTAAAGTTAGCAGTTATTGAATTTTGACCAATTATGTTAATGGGGTTATATCCTCATCCAAAGTTCCCAACCCATCTTGGTTACTTCAACAAATTTTTATCCCGTACTAGAGTAAATAAATTATTTTTCATAAATTTTACATCCTATCTTGATAAAAAGTAAATTGGCAGCTTCAATTTAAATACGTTTAAAGAGGAAGAATGGAAAAAGAAATTAAATTATTTTTACTTAATTTTATTTATAAATGAGATGGATTGAGATAATACTTTAAAGTTTGTTTGACAATTATTTTAAAAAAATGTTTTTAATTTAAAAAATATTTTTTTTTAAAATAAATTAAGGGTATATGTGACTACTTTCGAAAATAGTTTTTGAGAATAGTTGTTTTTTAATATTTTGTATAATAAAAGTTTGTTTGAAAACTTAAAATATTTTTGACCAATTTTTAATATTTTTAAATATATTTTAAAAATAATTTTTATATCTAATATTTTATTTTTAATCATTCTATATTTATATAATTATTTTTAAAAACAATCATTAAAAAATAAATTAAAAAAGTAAAAAATAACTAAAAGATGTTATTTAAAAGTACCCTATTTTTTGTTCTTAATAATAGAAAATGGAAAACAATTTTTTATTATCAAATGTGTTTTCTTGATTTTTTGTTCTGGGGAACAAAAAACTATTCTAAAAAATAGTTGCTAAACAAGCATTAGGTGTTAGACAAAATTTTAAAAAAACTTCTACAAATCTAAAAAATCATTTATACTATTTTTTTTAGAAAATCACTTATAGTGTTTTCTAAAAAATTATTTGATAGATAATTTTCTTAAAAACACTTCAAGTAAAAATACCGTCAAACACATTATTAATATTATTTAATCCAACCTTGGAGTTAAAAAATAATTTATCAAATCCAACCTCGATCGGTTTAAACTCTCCCAAACCCATTACCATTTGTAATACCTGGTTTTGAAAAAATAAAAATAAAAACATAATATAAAGAGTAGGAGGAATGTCAAATATAAAAAGAGGGTTAAAAATGTTTTGTAATGGTTGGAAGTGTTTTTCCTACAAATAATGATGCATTTTGAAAATTTTTAAAAATTAAGAGAATCACTTTGAACTTACATTCGATACACACTTTATCTAAAACCATTTTTTAAATTATATTTCTTATGATCAAAAACATTTTTAAGACACTTCTTTTGATTTGTATCTTAATGCTAACCTACATTTAAAAAAATGTCAAGATAATTTTTTTATAAAAAAAATCTTTTAATTTATTGTACTTTTGTGGACCCCGTATTTCGGCTCATGCGTTTTCCACTCAATGGCGAGTTCGATTTTTATTTGAAAATGATTTCATTTATTAAAAAAAAATGACTTGGAGTCGTCACTTATTTTTGTTTTATTTTTAAAAGGGTAAACAAAATGAGAAAGAAAACCCTAAGTGTAACTCTTTATTTTGGAAAATGTGGTCTATAAAAAATCGGATCAGACTCGAGGGTCAGGTTACTTATCGGGAAGGTACGGTAAAGACCGTAGCACCCCTCTAAGTCCCTAAGTCGGGTATCTACTTATAAAATGAAGTTGACGTGGCAATCAATAGGAAAATTAATGGATACTCAAATCGATCATGCACATATGAGAATCAAAATATGCATAGAGAATGACCAAAATGGGAGTGGATGCGTACATGGGCCACGAACGAGCAATGCGCTATCATAAAAATGAGGTCAGTGTACAATAAAGAGCACAAAACATATCACATGCATCACCAAACAGAAATTAAAATTGTTTGAGGGAAATCTGGATTTTTTGAAATTTATTTGAAAATTGGAGTCTTAGAGATTATTTGAAAATTGGAGTTTTAGAGATTTGAAAATTGGATTTTTAGAAATTAAATGTAAGAATGAGAATTTAGAAATTAAATTTGAAAGAAATTGGGATTTTGAAAATTATTTGAGAGTTTGAGATTTGAAAAAATTAAATTACGAAAATTGGGACCTTGGAAATTAAATTTTGAAAGAAATCAGAATTGAAAATTATTTGAGAAGTAGAAACTATGAAAATTAAATTATAAAAATTGGAAATCTTGGAAATCATTCGAAGGCAGAATTTTTAGAAATAAATGAATAAAATGATAATAATAATGATAATAATAAGTAAGTAACGAAATAAATGTGAGAATTGGAATATTGGAAATTGAAAATTAAGTTCGGAAATTGGAAAATTGGAATTTCAGAAAACTAAATTTGGAAATCGGAATTTTGAAGAATTATTTAAAGACAGAATATTTTAAATAAATGAATAAGTGAATAAATAAATGAATGGAATAACGAAAATAATAATGATTGGATAAATAACTACGAAGATAGGAATTTTGAAAATTGGAAATTGAACTTAGGGATTGGAAATTTAAAAAATTATTTAGGGATGAAATTTTAAATAAATGAAAAAGTGAATGAATAAATGAATAGAAAAACAAAAATAATAAAGATTGGATAAATAAGTGGGAAAAGTAGAATTTTGGAAATTGGAAATTGAATTTAAGGATTGGAAATTTAAAGAATTATTAAGGGATTAAATTTTAAATAAATGAATAAGTGAATAAATAAATGAATGGAATAATAATAATGATGAAATAACAAAGATTAGGTAAATAATTGCGAAAAATAGAATTTTAGAGATTGGAGATTGAATTTAGAGATTGAAAATTTGAGAAATTATTTAAAGATGAGATTTTAAATATATGAATAAGTGAATAAATAAATGAATGGGATAATAATAATAACAAAAATAATCATTAAATAACTGAATGTGAATAGTGGAATTTTTTAAATTGGAAATTAAATTTGGAAAAAGGAATTTTAAAAAATTGAACTTTAATGATTGGAATTTTAAAAATAAATAAATAAATGAAATAATAATAATAACAATGAAAGTAATATTTAAACGAATGAATGTAAATAGTGGAATTTTTGGAAATTTGAAAAATTGTTTAAAGATAGAATTTTTAGTTAAAATAAATAAACAAATAAATGAAATAATGATAATAATAACGAAAATAATACTTAAATGAATGAACGTGAATAGTGGAATTTTCGAAATTGGAAATTAAATTTGGAGGACGGAATTTTGAAAAATTGTTTAAAGATGGAATTTTTAAAATAAATAAATAAATGGAATAATAGTAATAATGAAAATAATAATGATTAGATAAATAATTGTGAAAATTGGAAAGTGAATTTAGAAATTGGAAAATTGAAGAATTATTTAGAGATGGAATGTCGGAAAATTAAATTTCAAAAGTTGGAAACCCGAAAAATTATTTTAAGGATGAAATGTCGGAAAATTAAATTTCGAAAACTGGAAACCGAAAAAATTATTTTGAGGATGGAATTTCGGAAAATTAAATTTCAAAAATTGGAAACCCGAAAAATTAATTTTAAGGATGGAATGTCGGAAAATTAAATTTTGAAAACTGGAAACCCAAAAAGTTATTTTGAAGATGGAATGTCGGAAATTAAATTTCGAAAACTGGAAACCCAAAAAATTAATTTTAAGGATGGAATGTCGGAAAATAAAATTTCGAAAACTGGAAACCCAAAAAATTATTTTAAGGATGGAATGTTGGAAAATTAAATTTCGAAAATTGGAAACCCGAAAAATTATTTTGAGGATGGAATATCGGAAAATTAAATTTCGAAAATTGGAAACCCGAAAAATTATTTTGAAGATGGAATATCGGAAAATTAAATTTCAAAAGTTGGAAACCAAAAAAATTATTTTGAGGATGGAATGTCGGAAAATTAAATTTCAAAAACTGGAAACCCAAAAAATTAACTTTAAGATGGAATGTCGAAAAATTAAATTTCGAAAACTGGAAACCCAAAAAGTTATTTTGAGGATGGAATGTCGAAAAATTAAATTTCGAAAATTGGAAACCTAAAAAATTAATTTTAAGGATGGAATGTTGGAAAATTAAATTTTGAAAATTGGAAACCCGAAAAATTATTTTAAGAATGAAATGTCAGAAAATTAAATTTCGAAAATTGGAATCTAAAAAAAAAAGTGTTTTGATATCAAAATGTGAAGAAATAATAAAAAGAATTATGGATTGTGGTGATCATCATGTGCACGTCT